>NC_045789.1:45393895-45661246 GCF_009873245.2 Balaenoptera musculus | reverse complement strand
GGTGACATTTCTAAAGGCAACATCTTTTGCGAGCAAGGACTTTGGAGAAACACAAACCTGGAGTGGACTCCTGGCTTTGCTCCTGTAACCACTATAAGTCTCAGTTTTCTTTTCTGTAAAATAGGGGCAACAGCACTTCCCTCAAGATTGTTGTGAGGATTAAAGCACTTAGCCCATGCCCAAAAAGCACATGTAGGCATTCACTGAATGGTAACTATGCTAATTATTTGTACCATACTCAACATTCTGATCCATTTACCACAAAAAATCACTATCTAGTAGTTCAGAGTCATAATTTATTTGACAAGCTTTAGTGGCAAATACCTGCACTAAGATATCTGGCAAAGGTTCCAAATAAGGCCACCTGGCCTATTAAATCTTTGTTTCTACTCTCTAAACACCCCGGGAGGCTACCCAAAGGGGGCTAATGTATCAAAGAAAAAAAAATAAAGAAAAGAAAATAGAACAAACCCTCATCTCCTTCAAACCACAAAACTCTCAGGCATAAGGTTTCTGATGACCTTCATTTCTAGCTCTGCGTAAGTCCAAAAAACAGACTGGCATCTCTGCTTATTTTTGTGGGCTGCTCCTCCAAGCATTCAGTAAGTGACATATCATTACATGATATTTCTGTTTCCACTTAATATGGTCCACATTACTGCTGAGTTACAAGTACTTTCTCTCATCACAAATATCCCGCTGCTACCGTCAGTGATAATCTATTCTTCTTATCTTCTGCATTTTTTCCGTGAATGTGTGGAAGATTTCTCCCCTGCTGGACAGATCCCTTCTGCTTCTGTGCCCCTGCTTCTGCTGTGTTGTCTGTTTGCTTAATGTCTGGGCTGCTGGCAAGAAAGCAGGCTCCATTCGTTGGCATGAAGCTAAGTACACCCCACCGTTGCCAAGTGACCATGCATCACTACGCCTGTATTTTAGGTTTCCGGGTGTCTTATCCCTTGACATCTTCTTAAGTCCAAGTGGGGAGGAGCAGTGTTTGAAATGTTCAGGATGCTGGGGCAGATGGATGCATTCCTGGAAGGGAGGCCCTGAGATCTGGCACAGAAGGACTGAATCTGCAGTCATTTCTCCTCCACCAAGGTCATAGCGGGGTTCAATTGGCATCTGACTCCCATCCCCGCTTTCTCCTTCCTTTCAAAAAAACCTATTCCAGCTGTCAAAAAAGACTTCCTTTAATTCCTCAAGAGAATTTTTTCAAATTTTCCCATTGCCTTATAAAGGCAAATTAATCCTCCCTCTCTTTTTCTTTTGACTCAATTTTTTAAAGATTTCTATTCTTCTCCCCCCCTTCCCTCCCCCCTTCCTTCCCTTCTCTCCCTCTCTTTCTTTTCCTTCCTTCCTTCCTCTTCCCTCCTTTTTCCTTCTTTCTCTCCCCGCCTCTGTAGAGTTAGCTTTATTTGTAAATTTTAGTTTAAGAGCATGGACTTGGGAGCCAGACAGCCTGGTTTTGAATTCCAGCTCAGCTGCTTATCAACTGTATGTTGTAAGGCAGGTTATTTAATCTGTCTGTGACTCAGTTTACTCATCTGTAAAATCTGGATAATAATAGAACTTAATTTATAGGGTATTCTGATGATTAAATGAGTTAGTATATGCATGGTTGTCACATAGTGAGTCATAAGTGTTGGCTATTACTCATCTATTTATTTATTTATTATTTTACAATCCAGATTTGTACCGCATTGACTAGAGACATTTTAGGATGCACTATGATGAGTTTTAAACTTAGAAATGAGAAATAGAAATACAGTGCCTTGTAAAAATTTCTGTGAGCATTCACCCTATAAAATACAGAAAAAATAAAGAAAACATATTTAACGAAAAAGGCATTTCCTAGAACATACTTTGGTGTTGCCATTTTTAGGAGCAAGAAAGAACAATTATCCAGCCCTGAGTACTGTTGGCTTTGGTTGCATGCACCAAATTAAAATATGTACGTAACTAAATACAACCGTAAGTTTTCATTGCAATCTGCTGTATGTATTTTTTTGGGTTTTAGTCCCAGCTGTTCCATGTATATTTAGCTAAATAATGTACCTCTATAAGAACAAGTGTTATGCCTATTTTTAAAGGCACGTTTTAATTAACTGCACATATATGTTTTGTTTTACTTTTATAGAAAGTCCTCAGACTCAGGATTCGTTTTGCATGGCTACCTCCAGAACACGTGAGCACCACTGGATGCCAGAAAGTGGATTTTCTCTCAGGCTTTCCCCAGAGACAAAGCTGTTGGTAAGACCTTGAACTCAGGTCATTTTTCTTTGCACCATCTTATAAGTCTTCTTGGCATTATAACCAGTAGTTCTTTTGCATTCCAGACAGTGGCGCCCCCCATGTAAGAGCTTTATAAACATTGTTTGATGATATTTCTCTATCCTTGACCTGTCAACACGTCAGTGTCTTGTCTATAAAACTGAGATAGTATACCTATTCTTCCTGCCTCACCAAAATTTGTTAGGGCATAACAAACCATCTGTCATATATTTGAAACAATTTTCAGGATTTTGTGTTAGAGGATACTTTCAAATGCTGTTTGTCACCATACCTAGATTTCTAGGTAAGGTCCGTTTTTGTTGATTTGCTGGGGGAAATGCGTATTTAGATTCAAAATCAAATTATCAGGTGGAATATAAATAGAGAAAACAACAAAGTGTGTTTTTAATACTTTGGCATTTTCACATGAGTTCTTGCCAATCAGTTTCTTTTTTATGGCTATAAGCTGATTTTCCTCCCCTGTTAAGAACAAATGCCCTTTATTTTAATCAGTTTCTACTTGCTGACAGCTTTCTTTTTATATGAATTTCAAGTGCAGTAAATTATGTGGAGTTCCTGGTTGCCAAACTGTGCCCATGTAAAATCATATTGGTCCTGTCAACTGATAGACATAACTTACAAAAAGAAACTCTGGTTTGGAAAGCTCAAAAGCTGAAAGTTGGCTATCATTAAGATTTCATTTGCTTCCAAATCTGATTTCTGTTTTATATAGAAGAATAAAGGTTATGATTTCTGTTAAAATTCTTTTTTATGAGTACCAAAACATACACTGCATGCTTCATTAACATGCTGCTCCAAAGAGTAAAATTCCCAATGCCATTTGGTAACTGGGAATGAGGAAGGGGAGATGACTAGATGGCCCTGGACATGGATATCAAGTGGAACAATTAAACCACCTGGAGAACTATAGACATGGAAATGGGACAAGGGGTCTTTCACTGCCAGTTTGCTGATTAAAATCTGGGCCGAGTCAGAAGCGATCTCAAGCCATTAGCATCCTACCCTTGGCCAAGGGCCTACTGAGAATAAAATAAGTATGAAATGGGCTTGTTCAGCTCCCTAGGGCCCCAGCGCATTCAGATATTCCTCAGTGCTATACTCATTAGCAGTATCTTAAGAAAGGAACTTAAGCAAACCAAGTTCTGCCCATCCCCTTTAATTCTGAATGGACTGAATTGGCGGGGGTGAACCTTGTCTCTTGCTTCGATTGACGGTCACTCAATGGAGGGTCCCAATGTCTAGGCTTGTCAATCCATCACCTGTGCTGAGCACCGTAAAACAAACAGTATGGGCTTAGCAAGGCTGTTGACCTTTTGTGAACTGGAATGACATGTGCTTGCAATTGGAGGGTGAGATGGGGAAAAGGAGTAATAAAGGTCTCATTAATATACTAGATTTGGGTAACAATTACAGTGAGTGTTATGGAGACAAAGGGAAGGCTACCAGCCTATGCTGGAATCTCATAGGACTGGAGCTGTTAAGTGGTGGTAAGAGCAAGGCCCATTTGCATGGATGCATGCACTGGGTTACTTGTGTGTGATATCTCTGCATACACATATGTGTACTACATAAAGTAAAATACTATTCTTCTATGATATGGATGTAGTTTACAAAAGTGTGACTGTATTGAGGATGATTCCACAAGTTCTGATCAAAGGTCTCATTCTTTTATGAACTTATCTTCTATCAGGCTATAGGAGGTAAAATATTAGTTAAAACAGCCCCTGTCTGAGTTGAGATTTTGGTATTGGAGGGCTGGCTGGTGGAATGCAAAGAGCTCTGAACGGGTTAGCAGAGGACTTTTCTTTTAGACTCAGCTGTCCCACCCAAAAAACCGTGTAGTAGGAAGAAGCTTCTAAACCTGTCTGGGCTTCCTTTGCTTATAGGCAAATCCGAAGATTAGATAGATGATCTCTGGTCTCCTTTTCTAAAATTCTTGCTTCGGTGGTAACGTTGGTGGGAATCTTTACCTTGGTTTTTACTGAGTTGGGGTAATTTCCGATAGCCTTTCTTTGTCTTTCCCCTCCTAGGAAATCCTCTCGCTTTTTGTTCCTTTGAGTTTTTGGAAGAAAGGAAAAAGTGAGGAAAGTGGTAAAAAGAGGTGAGAGAGAAGCAGAGCGCTGGCCAGGGTGCCAAGCTGGCATTCAGCATCCCCAGCCGGTGCTCTGCCCCGCCGTGCCTGCCTGGCAGCTAGACAGGAGCACCTCTCCACCTGGGCGGATACTGTGCCTCACAGTCAGGGAACAGCCTAGGGTTATAGCTTCACTTTATTTGTTAAACAAAAGGAGATAATTAAAGGAGTTATAAAAATTCCCTCTGGAGCCTGTACTTGATCTGCACACTGGCTTGGTTTATTAATTGATACAGATTTCCGGTTCAGTTCACCGTGTGCCCATCATTGAACAGTGATCTGTGTGGTCAGGGTCTGTGACCGCAGTGGTGTGGGGGCTCAGGGCTGCACACTGTGTGAGGTATGGCTCCCCTTTCTGAGCAAGTCAGTCACGGCAGGCAGCCGAAAACACGGATCCAGATATTCAGGTCACACAGGAGAGAGCAAGGAAGGAAGCCAGTGTCACTCATCCCATCTAATGTCCCCCTCTTGCCCTCCTTCTTCTTCATGTTCCTGTTTTCCTGGTACATTTTATTCCCCCATTTTCTTCTCCCCCTTTCCCTTAAGTAGAGGTGACACAGATCAATACCTTTGATGGAAAGTAATAATCAGGCCTATTAAGTGACATAGGTTTACTCTGTAACAGCTGTGCTGGCGGGAGAGGAGAGCTTGTCTGACTAATGAATCATGAAACAATCAGGCAGTAGCCATTTGTGTTTAGATCTGTAAATATGGTGTGGTTCAAGTGCCAGACCATTGCCGGTGCTCCAGCTGGGGGCACAGATGGTCCGCATTCAGAGCAGCACGAGTGTGAAGAAAGGGTTTTTTCCCTTTCTCTGTCCCACACTGCACCTCTCTGAGCCTCCCCTCAGCTCTGTGAAAGAGTAACTTCAGAGAAAGAAAGGAGACTCCTTTCAGCAGAGGACACACCTCCAATGTGCATTTCACTGTAGGTTACCAAGTACTGGTGGTTCCTAAGTGCTCCACCTGGGTGGAAAAAAATTGCTAATGGAAAATGTCACTGTTTTATATTCCCCTAAGAAGAATTGATATGTATGTGACTCTAAATATCTGCTTGATTTGTCACTGTGAAAAATATTCCTTTATACTTTTCTTATCCATTACTATACTTGACCTCCTGTTTTGTTCTTAGCTGTAAACTGAACAAATTGAGAGACAAATGTATGTTCTAAGATGAGAAAGTCACATTTATATACAAAACTAAAGTTGTTCTTAAAAAATATGCTAACAATGTCTGTTGGGATTCTCTTTCTCTTAGTTCTTGAGGTAAGGATCTTCGTCCTCAAGAAATCAGAATTTCAAGAGCTAGTCATCCTGACCTTAATTAAATATGGTTTTGTGGGGTTTTTGGTTACTGTTGTTTACCTTAGCCAGGAAAGCATTTTTTTTTTTTTTTTTTTTTTTTTACTAGAAATGGAAGCTGAGCCTCCATTTGAAAAAAATCAACACTTAAAGTCATTATTGGTTGAATTATTTATTTATCTATTAATTTATCTGGTGGATCCATTTTTAATTGTTTTATTTTGTAATTTCTCGTGGTGCTCAAAATCTTTGTTACTGAGGAGTTTCTGGTGAGTTCCTAGTAGAACTTGCATTGTGGCGTCCTTTCAACCATGGGAAACACATTCTTCATCATTTTTTTTTTCTCACCTTTAAAACATGTAAAATATAGTAGGGGGAAATTTTATAAATGTTTAGGAATAGTTAGGAAAGACAGATATTTGAAAGTATATTCTGGAATTTACATTTTTCCCTTGAATTGGCCTCTCTTTTTGGGATACCCATTTTCTTTTGCTCCTCTGTTTAGAGAAATTAACAAAGAAAATCTTTTTCAGGATGAGCTACAATTATTGAAATAACTGCTATTGATTTTTCAGCTGAAGTGCTAAACTCTAAGTTTGCTTTTAGAATTACAGATATTTATGAAATATTTATGAGAGTACTAAGTTGTGATAAAATAGGTCGAGTGCAGTCTCCAAATAGCTGCTTGGGACTGGCTGACTCTGTTCCCTAAGGATGGGCTAGTGTGAAGATGGCTTAGATTTGGCTTAAGGTTGCTGGTAATTTCAGTTTATTATTGAACCAGGAAAGAAGCAGTGCAAAGGGAGCAATGAGATTAGGTGGATGAGTGCCTGAATATACTTCCCCTTGGTCTCCCCATTTCCTTCAGAGGTACATCCAAGAGTTTGGTGGTCAAGGCCACCTGGTGGAGGCAGGATCTCAGAAGGGCATGCTCACTGCCATCTCTAATGCTTAGAATGTCACTATTCAAGGATCAATGTCATTGTCATCTAAGGAAAATCTTGCCATGCTATAGCTACATGTTTTCATATACTGATTGCTTCTCTGTGCATCAGGCCTAGAGCAGGTCTGGCCATAGCTTAACAGAAATCCACTTTGGAAAATAATGGTGATGGATCTGGGACTTGCCCATTATGGGTTCAGCTCAACACTTGGCCCCTCTTCCCCAGACTTTCTAAGTACAACACCATTCCAATACTTGGCAAACTTGGAATAGTGCCTATATAGAAAAACAGCTTCCAGATGTTTTCAGTTGACTAATTGATCTAGCTCAGTCTGAAATACTTAAAAATTTGAGGCCACAAATCTCTGAAAATCTGATGGGAGACATGGACCCTCTATTTAGAAAAATGCTTGCTCCTATACTTGCATACATAATATTTCACCACCCAGTTTCAGCGGTTTCAGGGGTCTCCCAGAGCCCACCATGGTCTCCAGGTCAAGACCCCCTGCTTCTCTTCTTTGCTTAGCAACCTGATGAGTCGAGCCTCACCTTGGGTCCTTCAACTCCATCTCAAAATCATGCCACCATCTTGTTTTCTACAGTACCTGACTCCCAGTTTTATTCCTATCTCCCTAGTTTCTTCTTTTTTTTTTTTTTAATTTTTATTTATTTTTTTGGCTGCATTGGGTCTTTGTTGCTGCACGCGGGCTTTCTCTAGTTGCAGCGAGCGGGGGCTACTCTTTGTTGCAGTGCACGGACTTCTCATTGTGGTGGCTTCTCTTGTTGCAGAGCATGGGCTCTAGGCACGTGGGCTTCAGTAGTTGCGGCACGTGGGCTCAGTAGTTGTGGCACGCGGGCCCTAGAGCGTGCAGGCTTCAGTAGTTGCGGTGCGTGGGCTCAGTAGTTGTGGCACTCAGGCCCTAGGGCACACGGGCTTCAGTAGTTGCAGTGCGTGGACTTAGTAGTTGCAGCCCACGGGCTCTAGGGTGTGCAGGCTTCAGAAGTTGTGATGCGTGGGCTCAGTAGTTGTGGCTCACCCGCTCCAGAGCGCAGGCTCAGTAGTTGTGGTGCATGGGCTTAGTTGCTCCGTGGCATGTGGAATCTTCCTGGACCAGGGATCGAACCTGTGTCCACTGCATTAGCAGGCAGATTCTTAACCACTGAACCACCAGGGAAGTCCCACCCTAATTTCTTCTAATCAACTTTTTATTTTCTAACTTCAGTTTTTGCTTTAATTCACTATCATTAATGACCACCTCACTCTTTTCTTTCTGCTAATCTTGTAATATAATTGTTTCTCCAGATTTGTTTTGCCTTTATTTTTTTACTTTTCTATGTTTCCATTAATAAAATAAGTTTTATTACACTTGGCACATGCTAGGTACTTAAAATATTAATAGTAATAATATTTGTTAATTATTATTGAGAGCCTGCCAGGTATACCCTTATTGCTAGTTATCATAGCAATCTTGAAAGACAGGTCATATCCCATTGTATTGTTGAGAGATCTGGGGATTCTGGAGATTAAGAACTTAGTATATTTTTTCCCTTAAACTAATTTCTTATTTTTTCCTTGAATACATTTTTTAAAATAGGAAATTTTATCTCACTCCTAGAAGTGTAAAACAAAAATAATCAATTTAATTGCCAAAAGATAACTATAAAATACATAATACATAAATATTTTTCAGAATCTACATACCACCAAAAATCACCTACTGTATACCCTGTGACATAACCTTGCCCTTAAGCCATACTCTTTTCTGAAATTAGTGCTGGTTTTCTTTTCTGTTCTTCCCTTCTCCTCTCTCTTGCCTCTTTTCTTCCCTTCATAATTATCCTTCTCTTCCTACTCCTACTTGTCTCTCTGAGGCCTTTGAGTCCATCTTCTTCAAACAGAACATCTGATCTAGCCTTTCACCTAGGAATCACCAGACTCTCTTGGGTCAAGAAACCCAAGCATGTATTCCCTGTCCATGGTGTCTCTTCAGTGCAAATATTAGCACTGGAAAAGCATTATCCATGCCATTCTTGCTTCAGCTCCACACAGATGAGAAGGGGGCTTTTGTTTCATAGGCAGCATCTAGGTATGGAGGCTTCTCCTACGTGAGGTATTAGGTTCATTGGCTTGAGAGCCATGGTGTCAGACAAATCGCAACTGCTTCCTCTTTCAGACCTTTATACATTCACAGGTTCTGTTCTCAGCCCTCCGTTGTACTCAATGTATTCTTTTTCTTGAGGTGGTCTCAGGCAGTCCCATGACTTTAAATGCATTTTTATTTTTATTTATTTAAAAAAATTTTTTTATTGAAGTATAGTTGATTTACAATGCTGTGTGAATTTCTCTTGCACAGCAAAGTGATTCAGTTATACATATATATACATTTCTTTTTTTGGATAAATATATTTTAACTGTGATGTTTCTCAAACTTCTATTTCCGACCTGGACCTCTTCCTGTCTCTACTCTTGTACCACTCCTCTCATGCAGCAGCATGATTTTTCTCAAGTGGAAATAAGATCACATTATTTGCTGCCTAAAGGTATCCAGTGAGTTCTTTTACTGCTTAAAAAAGAATCCAAGCTTATTAACACATAGGGCACACTGGTCCCTATGTGTTCTGGTCCACCCTACCTCTCTCATGTCATCTCCCTCTATGTCTGCCTTGTCTGTGAAGCTGCAGCCATCCTTACCACCCAATGAGTCCCAATTTCCCTCCTCTGTTTTTTTTCCCAAGGTACTTATCACCACATGACCTATTCAAGATTTTCTTGTTTAGTGTCTGTTTACCCCAACTAGAATGTAATTCAGTGATGATAGTGATATTTACCTATTTTATTCACTGGTGTATCTTCAGTGCCCAGAAAAATGCCTGGCATAGAGTAGATGTTCAAAAAAAAAATCTGTTGAATGAATGAATCCTAATATTAGTAGATGGAGGATGGTGAGATGATATTCCATTTCCTTTTAGGAAATACCATTTCTTTTCTCTAGTTGCATAGGTTAAGTCAAGGTTCAGATTAGAAGATATACACTCCTCATTTCCCACATTGCATCAAGGTCTGTAAAAATTTTTCATCTCCATCTCTGCACCTCATTTGTGCTATTGATTAATAAAGTGATAGTGTATTTGAATTGGGTCACTCAAGGTGAGAACTAGTGTGCCTCTTCAGATCTTCCTTCTTTTTTCTTTAAAAATTATTTTATTTTATTGTGATTTTATTATAAAAGAAAACATAATCTTCATTTAAAAACCAAACACTTCAAAATTATATAACATAGCTCTCCTCCTCTGACTACCTTTCTGCAAAAAAAAAAAAAAAAAAGACCACGTTAGGAAGTTGTTCTATAGCCTTCTTAGATCTTATTTCTTCTTTATAAACTGTCGATTATTTTTATTAAACATTCACATTGAATAGAGAAAAGCTTGCTTTGGGGAAATGCCAAAAGTCAATAAAGACCTGATCCTTGATGTTGGGAAATCTAAAACTTAAATGTGGAGATAGGGCAAATATATGAAAAAGACAATACTTCTGAAGAAATATACAGGCAATTACTAATTAATCCTGTGAAAATGAGAAACATAAGTGCTAGAGGACAAAGAGCCATAGAGCAAATGTGGCCAAATGAGATGACTCGAGGAAGAGTACCTGCTGGTCCCAAATGATGTCACAATGGAAATAAGCAGTTCTTTATCTTTCTATAGTGCTTTTCTTCCCGTGGTTTAAAACAACCCGCTAGCCCCAAGGAGAAAAAGTGTACTTAAAGGATGTTCTCATATATATATAGTTAAAAAAAATAGGTTATCCCTCCTTAAAAAAATGGCCGCCATTGTTTTAAGCTGGAAAATCCCTGGAATAACTGTGCATTTCCGTGACACAAATGAATACACTGATATAATTCTATGTAAAATGTGAATGAAATTCTATCTATTCCTATGTAACCAAGGAAAGAAAAAAGAAATCCTTATGGGTGGCATGGGTAAAATTTACTTGCATGTAAATTATAATTTAAAATTGACTTCGGAATTTGTCAAGCCTTTTGACCTGTATTCAGAGCACTTTGAGAGGGCTCATGCCAGCAAGTTACAATACTGTATTTATCAGTGGCCACCTGCAGGGCTTTAGTCTCCAGCTGCTGCTTTTTTTCAATCCATTGAAACTTTTTATTTAAAATGGCTGTAGACCAAATAGCACTGACTGAGAAAAGAAAGCCAAAGGGTAGCATTTCCTGAAAGCCATTATTTTATTGGGACAAAAGGGCAAGGTTTCCTGAATCCACCTTCAGAAGTACAGATATTGAACATGTGAACAATACTAGTGTTCTTCCAAAAAACCACATTACACCCCACCTCACTGGGTCTATTGATTGGAATGTTGTGCAAATGAAAGGAAATAAAGAAACCCAAACTGCTTCTTCTAACAAGGTGCCATCAATAATGCCCACATGGGCGAGCATTCCCTGATTTAAGATCTTGTCTCCTTCATGCATCCACTTAAAGCTCTTGGATAGGGGAAAAACACCCTCCCTGCCCCAAACAGAATGTTAGATTAAGAAAGGTTCGTCCTATTCTGCTGCTCTATTTCTTATCCTGCCAGTTTTCTTGGGCACTCTCTCTCCTGTAGCATTCTTTCTCTTGATCATTTGTAGTACTGGCTTGCTGATGTACATTTGTTCTCCTAAACTTAGACCCTGTGTGTGTGTGTTTACATATAATAGGAGCTTTGTTCTGATTTTTGAATGGGAAAAAATTTGCTTTTTGAAGGCATCTTCTTAGGAAGAACCATTGGGACAGCACAGCTGGCTTTTGAAAATGGAGTTTCTACTGAAAGTTTCCTGCTATTATCTTGACAACCTTATTATTATCAAAGCATTTGAATATTAGGTATGACAATGAACACTCACTGCAGGGAAGAGAGGAGCAAGGCCATAAGTGGGAGGGGACCACTAACAATTGTGCCCCCTGTTGCAGCCATAATAATTTAATATTCTCACACTGGGAGGCTCCATTTTGCTTGGCCTGTATTGAGCTACTCCACGTGTTGTTTCCCTTTGGCCAAACCATCAGGCTTGTCCCTTGAACAGCCTGTAAGACTTCAAATAAAGGATCATGCTGATAATGGCCTAAGGGCAGGATTTTTGTTTTGCATGGGAGTCAGTAATTTAACTATTACACGGAGGGAGGCTTCTGGGTTTTGAACAGAATTTATTTCAAGATTGTATTAAACTTGTTGATAGATCAATAGTTTTTCTTCTTATTGACTCCTTGTCTCTTCCTGAAAATTAGGGATGACATACCCTCTAAGTGATGGAGACTAGATATATTGGAGTTGCCACATGCTGATGCCCTGTTTGTTTTGTACTTTGTGGCTGGATACATTTTTTTCTTTTTCTTTTTTTTTTTTTCTTCAGTGGATTTAACTTTTTTTCTGAATTTCTGCTCAGTATCAGGATGTGAAGCTGTCATGTTAAAGATGCTAAGTAGAAGAGACAGATTATTCTTTCATGTAACTCCTACTCTTGTATTTTTCCTGCTATCAATGCAGGAGATAACCTTCCTGAGGTCTTTAAGACATTATCATTTGAAAATAGACTCATGAGCTCAGCTATATCTTGGCATAGTATGGTACAGAATATACTATAAGGAGGATTTGCCTTAGTCTGTATCACATGAAAGATTTTGTTATATTTTTATACCGTAACATCATACTATAACAAACATTTGGAGGATAGTTGTTATGGTGAGCTCTAGGGTATTTCTGAGAGAGAAAAGGAAAGAAAAAGATTAATACACTTTCTTCTTTGTAAAACTGATTTAGACTGTGAAATTGGGCTTATCCAAGGTTATGGATGTAGCAGAGTGTAGTGTCAAATTAGGGCAACCTGACCACCATGTGGTTTTTGATTATCATGGGTTGTCTCCAAGACCTACTTTTGAAAAGAACAAGAAATATTAGTAGAGCTGTTAAGCATTTGGTCCTTTGTTTTTATTCATTACGATCCAAACAGTGGGAAGCTCTCACAGAAAAATGTCTGGCTTAAAATACCACATCACCTCGGGAAAGTGGATATTTCAGTTACTTATTTTTTTTCAGTTGCTGAATTTATTTTAGGAACTTGAAGCCTTTACCAGTTGATAAAGGGATGGTTTTCTTTTGACCATACCCTGGAGCAGAGTTTAAGCAATGTGAGCTCATTAAGAAATGCCAGGTTGTGGTTTGAAATGTCGCTTTAAGATTCCCATGTCCACAAGGGTCTTATTTCTTGTTTTGGAGTCCTGTGACCTCAGGCATGAAGGTCAGAGGGCACTGTGGTACTCTGTGCACTTCTATTGTTTCCATTTGTACTCAGAATGGTGAAAAGAGTTATCATTACCAACTTTCATTTCCAAGTTGGGGTGATAGAGCATTTGACCATGAATTATTATTATTGGTATATTTATGCTGAGTCCCCATGGAGAACAAAGGCTCTTTAGGAAATGTGTCCTGAACAATGATATAATTGTTATCATGATGACAAAGAATGTAGTTTAGGTTAAGGAGCAGACCATCAAGGGAAACACCCTACTCTTTTCTTGTATGTGTGTATGTGTGTGTATAAAGTGCTGGACAAGCAAACAGCTGAAGGAAAGCTTAAGGGAAATTCTTCCTTTTTAATAAGAGCTATAAATGCTGATATATACATGTGTCTGGATGGTCGCATCTCTCTATAAACACCCAAAATTACCTAATCATCAATTTTAAAAGTGAGATGTGAAATAGACAAATAGACTATCCCATGTAATATTTGCATTTTTAATTTTTAAAGGCACAGTGGTCCAAACTTGGGTCTCAGGGAAGTAAGAAGGAAGGAAAAACAAAACAAAACAAAACAAAAAAACAAATGCAGAGAGACATTAATACTTGAATTAATTCAGGCTCAAGGTAATTTAAAAGTTCTAGTAGAGAATTTGATGGGGAAAGTATAAGATAAAATTTCCATAAGTTACATTTGCTAAGTCCTTGGTGGTAAGGATATTAAAATTGTCATCTAATGATTGATGCCGAATATATATAGCAGGGCCACTGGTTTCTCCTGAGGAGCTCACGATTCCCTTAAGGTCTCACTTGGCATCATCGTATTTTACAGTGCTGACTTGGCCCAGGCATTACAGCTAAAGGAGGCCGAATGACATGGCCTCCAGGGGTGTGGACTCTGAAGCTGATTGCCCTGGACTCAGTCCCAGCTCCACCAATTAGTGGTTGTGACAGAAGCAACTTATACCTCCCTATGCCTCAGTTACGTTATTTTTAAAATAAGACTGTTATGTAGATTAAATAGGAAGTTGCAGTGCATGGCACATGGTAAGTTGTTTTATGTCTCTGTGCCTCAGTTTCCAGTTTTAGGGATAGTAACTGTACTTCTCCCATAGGGCTGTTGTTAGGATTTAATGAATTAATATTTATATGCAAAATGCTTAAAACAGAGCCTGGCACTGTGTAAATTTTAGCAATTATTATTATTCTACAGAATAAAGATAAGATTTTCTGAACTCCAGTTCTTTTACAAAACAAAACACATGACTGTATATAAAGCAGATAACCAACAAGGACCTACAGTATAGCACAGGGAACTATACTCAATATTTTGTAATAAACTATAAGGGAAAAGAATCTGAAAAAGAATACACACACACACACACACATATATACATATATATATAATTGAATCACTGTGCTGTACACCTGAAACTAACACAACATTGTAAATCAACTATATTTCAATTAAAAAAAAAAAGAAAACATACACAGCTAACTTCATGAGGAATGTTGTTCCCTTCACATACAATTCTTTAAAAAAAAATCAAAAGTGCTAGTCAGAAATTCTGGCACATTATCACACTTGTATCTAAAGATTTTGTAATCCTCTGTTGGAAGTCACATTAGGGTAAGAAGAAATCAATTTCCATGAAAACAACAATTAATATCATTAGGGACGTGCTCTCAACTTATTTTATCTTAATTATATTTTATTCAGAAAAAATAATTTGGATTCCAGAA
Source organism: Balaenoptera musculus (assembly GCF_009873245.2). Classification (NCBI taxonomy): domain Eukaryota; kingdom Metazoa; phylum Chordata; class Mammalia; order Artiodactyla; family Balaenopteridae; genus Balaenoptera; species Balaenoptera musculus. The sequence goes on along the minus strand of NC_045789.1, from coordinate 45,646,540 downwards.
AATGAAAAAGTAAATTGTAAGGACTCTCCTCTTACCTCCAGTAAATGACCTTTTTGAGAAAACTTTGTCCACTTTTAGAAGTGACTGACATTGATTTCTGTTAAATTCTGAGTACATTCTGTCCACTAGCAATGATCTGAAGATCATGCAGTTATTAGAGTTTTGTTTTGGAATTGAAATGCCTAATTTGAAGTCTTCAGACTTTGAGCCTTGTAAATAAGTTCTAATTATTTTCATTCATTCATTCATTCATTCATGCATTCATTCAACAAACAATATCAGGATGCCTGTGTGCCTGGCACTGGGCTAGGTGTTGGGTACCTTAAAAAGAACACCTTTTTTTTTTTTTAAACTATACTACATGACCCTGCTTCAGTGTTTTCCCCACTGTGGGTGTGAACTGTTACTAGGTTAAAAGATAAATTAAATTAATTGTGACCAGAATTTCTTAAAAGATGAAGTAGAATTGAGAAGAGCAGGGTATACTGCACATAATATTGTTTCCTGAAACTTTAAAAATATCTGTATTTCAATCTCTCTCTCTAAAACACATATATTTGTCACTATGTAAAATGTATTATTTAAGATTATGATTCAAAAACTTTGAAAAGCCCCACACACAGTAGTAATCTGCACCTCTCTGCATTACACCCCTCTTCCCCGACCTCCTCTTCTCCAAACTGGCCCCTTTGCTTTCCTTTCAGCTTGCCAAGTGTACTCTCCTTGCAGGATCTTTCCTTGTGTGATCAGCTCTGCTTTAAAAGCAATTCCCTCAAATACATTTCCTTTAGGTCTTTGCTCAAATATCACCATCTCAGGGAGTCCTTGCCTTGACTGTTCTATGTAAAACACCATGCTCTGCATTCCCTCACCTCACATCCCTATCCTCTTTATTCAGCCTTACTTTATTTTTGGAGACTAGAATTTAAGTAGGCTTTGAGGGACTTCCCTGGAAGTCCAGTGGTTAAGACTCCACGCTTCCAATGCAAGGGGACATGGGTTTGATCTGTGGTCGGGGAACTAAGATCCCGTATGCCATGTAGTGCAGCCAAAAGAAAAATACTAATAAATAGGCTTTGACGTGTTACCACTGTCTGACATAATTTGTTGTTTTTGTTGTTGTTTTGTGTCTTTCTCTCCCTATCAGAATGAACACACCAGGAGTCCAGGACGTGGTTCTGTTCCTCACTGTACCACTGGCACCTAGAACAGTGCCTGGCGTGTAATAAATGCTAAAAAAAAGTTGTTGACTAACTAAAAGAAAGAACAAATAGATAATGGAATTGAGGGTCATGTTGGTTGTTACTTTATTGCATGTAAATGATCTTGGAAGGACTCTTAATTTAAGTTTCTTACACAGCCCCCAGAGATTTGAACTTGCCCAGGTTTCCAGTTTCATCAATTGCCTTTTCCTTCCCTTTCTCATCCCCCATGATTATGATTGCTGTGCTCTGACAACCTGGAGATCCCAGCAGTTCTGTGAATACACAAAACTGTGTCACACATCTGTGCCTTTGCTCACACTATTCCCTTTGCCTGCAGTGCCCTTCCCCCGACTCTTGCTTCTTCACCTGGGTAACTGTGCTGGCCCTTCAAGGTTCGGTATGATCACCCTAGCTGGGGAAGATGCTTCTTCTCTGTGCTTTAATATTACTCTGTCAATTTTAAACATCTATTTTCGTGACTTCTTCCTTATGAGCTACATGAGAGCTGAAATGAGTCGTTCATATTTTTGTATTACCAGAATTTCCCATAGTGCCTGGCATGCGATAAGAACTCAATAAATATTTGTTTAACTGAAAGGAAACATGTTTGCATTTTTAGAAAGTTTATTTCTTATCTGTCTGAACTGTATTTCCTTGAAATTGACAACCGACCTTTGTTTGGCAAGTTTTATAAGATCTTTAATCCATTAACAAAGGCAGATATGTTCATGGCTATTTTGTTGTTTTTCATTTCTCAAAAGCAAACATTTCTTACACATTTCTTTGAATGAGAGGAGAGCTTATGTGGCATGGATGAAAGAAAGGTGGAAAGGCCCAGATGCAAACTGCACCCTCCATCATGTTTTTCCGTTGCACACATCAATTGTCTGGGGATGTTTTCTTCTTGCTTTGGCTTTTGCTTCATCTGTCTACTTCCTGAGAACTGACCCCTGGAGATGAGAAAGGGATTTGAGTAAAATGTGAAGTTGCCTTTTTAGATCCTGAGAATACCCTGGTAAAATATTTAGCCAAAATGAAGATTTTGGATTATGTGTGGTTTTCATTTACATTTGGTACTTTAGTTCCCTTTTACTGTGGATAATTGAGAGTTGACTGAATATGTCAACTAACCAACTAAATATAACCCTCTGAGGAAAATTTATTCTTTGCACTCCTTTGCTTTTTTACTGTGATGAAAAGAGGAAAAAAAAAAAAACAGAGACTCAACGGGCTGTAACTTTAATAGGTCATTCCAGCCAGTGCTTACCTTCAGAAAATTCCGATAATACAGGGAAGACAATACAGAGATCAAAAGCAGTGATGAGATTTTTTAGCAGCATTAACCGTCATGACCTAGCAAAATGAAAGAAAATAGTTTAACAGAACTGTCAGCTTCAATATAGCTAATAAAGTCATGGATAAATGTTTATTACATACCAGAGACAGATCATTTCTGTACAGAAATTGAGGATGACCTTTACTGATAACTCTTATCTGCCTGATATCCTGAGAGAAAGGGAGAGGGAGAGGGGAGAGAAGCATATTTGCTGATATTTATGAAAGGAGAAATTATCATGTGCAAATAAAACATTTTAGCAGTGATTATCTCAAGTCACCCTCTTGCCCTTTCTTCCATCCCCACAGACATGCCTCATGGAGGTATAATATAGATTCCTCTCTAGGAGATCAAATGTGCCTGAAAGTGGCATTGGTAAATTCAGGGAAATTCTTCCTAAACTCACCGCATTTCAAAAAGCAAAGAATAGGAGCACTTGGATATGAATACTTACATCAATAATGTTGACTTTTAATTTCTTCTAAGATATTATAAAGATATTGCAATTAGTTAACATCCTTTTAATAAGATGGTCTCAATTTTAACTAGGAATTTCAGAGAAATTCGTAATAACCAATCCACTTCCATTCTGTCATGATATCCATAACATGTTTAGAATTTTTGAAAGACATTGATCTTAAATACCATTACTTACTGATATTAGTATTTTTGTTCTTCTTACGAAACTGTTGGAGGTGGTGATGGTGTAGCTAATGGTAGATGTTTTTTATTTTTATTCATTTGTTTTTCTTTTTTTATTCCAAAAGGAGATTTCCTGGTACCCTAGTTCAAACTGTACAATTCGAGTTGTCATCACAAATATAAGTGAACAGTTGATGTGATAATTGGGGTAATTTAGGGAAGAAAAAGTAGAAGATTTACCTGAAATAATTAAACCCTATGCTTGTTTTTTGTTTGGAGACACATGTCAAATCTCATTACATTGTTCCTGGAATAGTTCTATGTGTCTGGTAGCTGCCCAGTACCTTATAATTAATGACAGTATTTAGGAAATCTTAGACACTTGGGTATTTTCCTACATATTCTTATTTTGACATATGTTTATATATAGGGCTAGTTTCACTCTAAACTTAAAGTTTTCTTCAGAAGGCATAAAACCCAACATCCATAATAGATTCAAAGTGGGAAAAACAAACCCGTAGTGAATGGAACTCTTTTGACATTGAAATTGACAATTCTCGTTTTAACATTAAATTTGATTTAGCAATAGAGGTGGAACTGGAAACCTCTTATTCCCTTAGCTCTATGACTTAATTAAATGTCTTTTTTTTTTTTCTTCCCTTCAGAGGCTCACTTAATTTCTCCTTCAATTTTTTTCTTAAATAAGCCTACAGGCAACTGTTTTACACACCTTATATGCAGAAGCGCTGCCAGAAGGGTTGGTTGTGTTTAGGAGCCATTGCTGGCTCTTTGCACTTAGAGAAAGGAAGTGCCTCCCCTCTCTCCGTCTTTCTCCCTCTCTTTTGCAGCTGCAGCTGTCATGCATTACCTTGGCCCATTTGGGCTTCTCTGAGCCACTGATTCTGCCACTATTGAGATAGGATGAGTTTTCCACAATGTCATAGGGGGCTTGTTTGGCATTTAATCTTGAATATAGACTCCAGTGAGGCTGGAAAGACAAACAAAATCTTGCAGGTTAGGTAAAACAACAGTTTGTGCCTTGTCGTAAACATGTCATCTGTGCCTCTGACCCAGTCCCCACACCAGGTTTTCCTCTAAACACTGTTTCTCTATTGACAAACAGGAACCGTTGGTCACACACACACATACAGAAACATGAACCCACAGAGAAGGAGGCAGAGCGGGTGCAAGCATCAGACATGGAAATCTGTCACCTCTCTTTGATCTTTATAGTTGAATGAATTTAGAAATTATAAGTTTGCAAATACATGGTAGAAGAAAGAAACTAGAAGTCTTTAACTGTTTATGTCTACAATCTTAAACTGTCATTTGTTGGAGTTACGGAACTGAAAAGAATAGTAAAATTGTAGTTTGATGAAATTGTACTTCGAAGAAGAATGATTAGATGTTAACTGTAAAAGTCTCTCATTGGAATAACATCTATTTATAGTTTTCTGTGTTGTTCAGATTTGGCGTCTAAAGCAAGTTACAGCAAGAATGAGGTTGACATTTTAGTGCCTATGTGAAAACTGAAAGCCTCAAAAATCTATGTGGATTAATTTCTTAAATATGCTTTTTCAATGAATGGTTATGAATACTTTGTCAAGACAGGCTAGTCAACCATACACATGTCTGACAAAGGACTCACTGATTCTGGTGTCACGTCTGCAATAGATATTAACCAAAAAGTATATCTGCTACGTGTCCTGGGTAATACAGTCTTTATGTTTTCCCTTTACCAGCACCGTATGTAGCCCTTTATTATAGGCTGCCACACGTAGTAACTCATTGAATCCTAATAACAACCTTATTATATTGGGTTGGCCGAAAAGTTCGTTCGGGTTTTTCTGTAAGAACTTTTTGGCCAACCCAATACATGGGGAAACAGGCACAGAGAACTTAAGCAATTCGTTCAAGGTTATATAGCTAATAAGAGGTGGAGCCAGCGTTTGCCCCAGAAAGTCTGACCCCAAAGAGCTTCTTCTTTATCATTGTACTTTGCTGCCTCTTACTATCAAGGGATTAGAATTGGTGTAGTTAAATATAATAGAGTCCATGTGGCTGTGAGAGGTGTGGTCTGAGTACCAGTGTTATAAGTAGCACTAAGTGATTGGGAAACATAACTGGCCCTTATTCTTATACAGGTGGAGGGAGAAAAAGAAGGCAAACATAATATATGTTTATAGTTACCTATGCTTATGGGGGTAAGAGGGATAAAAATGTACTTCTCCTACCCCAGCTCTCTTCCAGTACCTCTCTTCATTTCCTGCATTGACTTTTGTCTTTTCTGCCGGTCTGTTTCAGCCTCTCAGCACTCATGGGGTGCCTCAGTGCACAGGTCACAGCCCTTTTCCTCACAGAGTTCTCAACCTAGATGGGGAGACAGATTTGTGTCCTGCCCAGGGTGTGAGGGGAAGCAGACGGAGGGGACATCACAAACTGGCTGGGGCTAGGAAGGATGCTTGGTGCAATCTTTTGACTAAAAGGAAGTGAAAAATTACTTTTATAATCATAAAAAATAATTTCTGTTTATAAAAGTAATTCTTTAGTATAAAAAATTTAAAAAGTGTTGGAAAAGTGAGAAGAAAAGTACAGTCACCTTTAGGCTTAGCACACAGAAAGAAATACATAAAATTGTGGTGGCTGTCAAGGCTTTTTTTTTTTCTTTTTGCCCCAGGCATATATCTTCATAATTTTGGAATCATACCAAATATAGTATTCAGTATAATATTTGAATATTTTCCTGAACATATGCTCTTCTGCAACATGACTTCTTTTGGTCTGCAAGTATTTATCATATTAGTGTACTATGATCTAGGGTATCTAGGTTGTTTCCACTTAGTCACTACTATAAACACAGGGATAATGAACATCCATAAACAAAAATGTGCAAGTCTGATGGAGCTAGAAGAATATGAAACTATTTATATTTTGTAGTTTATGTTGCTCAATTGGAATCTTGAAAGAATATGTCAGTATATATTCCTACCAGCAGAGTATAAAAATTGATACTCTTACTAATACTGGTATTATTATTTAAAATTTTTGCCATTGTGATAGGAGACAAATGTTATCCAACTGGGAAAGACAAATATTGTCAATTTGATGTTTTATTTCACTCATCAGTAATAAGTTTGAATATTTTTATATTTTTTGTCTACCTGGATTTCTTTGTGAATGAATGGAATATTCTCCTTTTTCATCCTCTCAGTGTGAATGTATTTGTTAATTAACTTGTAAAAGCTAAGTAATATGTTAACCCTTTATTCATGATGTGTACTTGAGTATTTCTTAAATTGTTACTTTCCTTTATATTTTGGTTTAGGTAACTTTGACATGTAGAAGTTTTCAGTTTTTACTAGGTCACAACTATCCATTTTTCCAACTGGAAATCGGATAAATGTCTACCTACATATTTTTCTGGTAATATTATGTTTACATTATTACATTTACTTCTTTAGTGCATATAAAATTAACTGCTCTAACTTTATTTTTTCCAAATAGCAGATAAAACCAGAACTATTTCTTGACCGCTTAATCTACGTAGTACTCACCTTTCCCTCCCAACAACTTACACTTCTACCTTTTTAATTTATTAAGTGCATGTATATTTTCATCTGTTTCTGGGCTTATTGTTTCATTAATTTGTCTATCATCATATGAAAAAAATAATTTAAATTATTGATTTCCATCACTGAACATATTCATTATTATTACTCTTTTTAAAAAAAAATTTAGCTAGTTTTGAAAGTTTATTACTTCATATGATCTTTAGAATAATTTTTTCAAGTTCCAAAAAACAAAACAAAATACAGTGTGCAAAACAAAAATAAGACACCACATGGAGATTTTTAAAAATTAGATTATATTTATAATTTAATATGGAAAAATTAAACACTGTAAAAATCCAGCCTTGCTATCCATGTATATTTAATTAATTATTTTAATATTTTCCTCAGGAAACTTTTAAACTTTTATGAGTTCCACATATATCTGGTTAAGGTTATTTCTAGGTATTTAATATTTTTCATTACTACTGAAAATAGGATATTTTAAAGTGGTTTCTGTTGATATGTTGGAAAACCCGTGAATGTTTGTATATGTAGTTAATAAGTGACCATCTTATTGAACTCTTTTATTGCTTTCATACATTTTTCTAGTGACTCTCTTGGTGTTTTCTTTAACACATGTTATACTCCAAAAAGGTTTGTTTGTTTCTGCCTTTCTGGTATTCATACCTCTTACTTACTTTTCTTGTAGCATTGCACTGATTAGAATTTCCATGACAGTGTTTATAAGCTGTATCCTTATATGTTCTTAACTTGAATGGGAACATTTTTACTGTTTTTCCATTATGTAAAATGACATCTTTAATTTGCAAGTTACTTCTTCAACATATTAATAAATAAGCTGTTTAATTTAAATTTAAAATGTTTGTCAGAACTTTATCTCTCTTTTTTTTTTTTATTTATTTATTTTTGGCTGGGTTGGATCTTTGTTGCTGCCCGAGGGCTTTCTCTAGTTGTGGCGAGCGGGGGCTACTCTTCGTTGCGGTGCGCGGGCTTCTCACTGCAGTGGCTTCTCTTGTTGCAGAGCACGGGCTCTAGGCGTGCAGGCTTCAGTAGTTGTGGCTCGTCGGCTCAGTAGTTGTGGCTCGCAGGCTCTAGAGTGCAGGCTCAGTAGTTGTGGCGCACGGGCTTAGTTGCTCCGCGGCATGTGGGATCTTCCCGGACCAGGGCTTGAACCCGTGTCCCCTGCATTGGCAGGCGGATTCCTAACCACTGCGCCACCAGGGAAGCCCAGAACTTTATCTCTTTATCAAATGCTTTTTTGGCCATTGATTTAGGAGAATATATAGTTTTTCTATTTTTGCTTATTTGTGGATGAAACAATATAATATATTGAACCATCTTTGAATTTTTTAAGTCATCTTATTTGGTCAGTGTAGAGTTTTGTTCCATAGTTTTTCATGGATTTGGTATCTTATCAGTTTTAATTTTATCATTCTTATGGACATCATTAAATGAATTCTGTTTTCCTCTGCTATGGAACAGACATGATCAGTTCCTCAAAAGATTGAAAGAATTTAACCATAAAACTGTCTGTGGAAATTAAATCTTTGGAAACCTAAAAATATCTTTTTTTCTAAAATTCTTTGTCCTCCATTTTGATCATTTACAATATTTTCTTGTAAAGTTTTCAGTATCTTAAAGGTTTCAATTTCATAAAATTGTTCACAGATTTAATTTCTTCCATAGTAATTACTTTATTCAAGTTTTCTACGTCTTTAATTTTGGTAGTGTATATTTTCCTAGAAAATAGTTGATTTGTGAAAATTATTTTAAAATCAATTTTATTGAAGCATAACTTAGATACAATAAATTCACCCTTTTTAAATTGTGATGGGTTTTGACAAACATATGCATGACCACATCAGGGCTGAGATATCAAACAGCTCCATCACACCAATAAGTTCCCTTTTACCCTCTTTTAGACGATACCTACATCCCTGGCTGCAAGCAACTGCTGATCTACTTTACATCACTATAAACTAGTTTTGCTTGTACCAGAATTTCATAAAGTGGTGTCATTCAGTATGTACTATTTTTGGTTTGGTTTCCTTCATGTGGCATAATTTTTTAGAGATTCTAACATGTCATTGTGCCTGTAAGTAGCTAGTTCCATTTTATTGCTGAGTAATATTACATTTTATGGTATACCATAATTTCTTTATCCATTCCCATGTTGATGTGCATTTGGGATGTTTGTAGTTTGAGGCTATTTCAAATAAGGTTTCTATGAATATTTGAGAAGAAGTCTTTGTGTAAACACTCATTTCCACATATGAGTGTAATTCCTAGGTCACATGATAGGTGTACGTTTACCTTTTTAAAGAAATTGTCAAACTGGTTTCTAAAGTGATTGTAACATTTTAGGTTCTCAGAGCAATATATGATGGTTCTAGTGGCTACATATCATCACCAACACTTGGTACTATTATACTTATTTAGACATTCTAGTGAGTGTGTAGTGATACCTCATTTTGGTTTTAAAGTGTATTTCTCTGATGATTACGGAGGTTGAATATTTTTAAACCAACTTTTCTGAGGCTTAATTGGTATAATAAACTATACATATTGCAAGGGTACAGTTTGGTAGGTTTTAACATATGTATACATTTGTGAAACCATCATGTAATCAAGATAATGTACATATCCATATCCAAAAAGTTTCATTGTGCCCCTTTGAAATTCCTCTCTTTTTTCCTCCCAACCCCCATCTATTTTCTGTTATTATAAGTAGTGTGAAAATTCTAGAATTTTATATAAATAGAACCATATATTATGTACTCTTGTTTATCTTCTTTCACTTAGCATAATTATTTCAATTTTCATCAGTGTTGTTGTGTGTATAATAGTTTATCCCCTTTTTATCACTGAGCAGCATTCCACTGTGTAGATGTACCACATTGTATTTCTCCATTCACGTATTGATTGGCATATGGACTATTTCTACTCTTTAGCTGTACAAATAAAATTGCTATGAACATTTGTATTTAAATCTTTGAATAGACATATTCTTTCATTTTGGTAAGTACATAGGAGCACAATGGCTAGGTCATGAGTTATATATATGTTTAACATTTTAAGAAACTGCATACAGTTTTCCAAAGTGGTTACTATTATACATTCCCATCAACAGTAAATGAAAATTCCAATTGCTTTGCCTCCTCACCAAGACTTGGAAAGATTAGTCTCTTTAATTTCAGTATTCAAATAGATGTAGTGTGGTATCATATGGTAGTTTTGCTTTGCATTTCCCTGGTGACTAATGATATTGAGCATCTATTCATGTACTTATTTGCAATTTGTATCTCTTCAGTGAGCTGGTTGTTCAAATCTTTTGTCCGTTAAAAAAAATCGCTTGCTTGTTTTCTTAGTATGGAGTGTTGTGAGTTATGTTTATATTTCGAGTATAATTATATGATTTGCAAATATTTTCTCTTTTTCTGTGGTCTGTCTTTTCACTCTCTTAATGCTGTCTTAGGCAGAGCAGAAATTTTAAATTTTCTTGAAATCTAATTTATCAATTTTTCTCATATGGATTGTGCTTTTAGTGTCATAGCTAAAAATTCTTTGCATAACTCAAGCTTACAAAGATATTCTCTTATTTTCCTCTAGAAGTTTTGTAGTTTTAAGTTTTATGTTGATATCTATGATCCATTGTGAACTAATTTTTGTACAAGGTTCAAGATTTGGATGCATGTTCTTTTGTTTTTTTGCATATGGATATTAAATTGTTTCAGCATCATTTGTTGAAAAGATTATCCTTTCCACTGAATTGCCTCTGTGTCTTTGTCAAAAATTATAGAACCATATATATGTGGGTCTATTTCTGGACTCCGTATTCCCTTGCGTTTATCTGTTTGTCTATAATCACTGTCTTCATTGTTATCACATTATGATAAGTTTCAGGTAGTATTAGTCCTTTGTACTTGGTCTTTTTCAATGTTGTTTTGACTGTCGTAGGTCTTTTGTATTTCTAAATGAATTTGAAATGAGCTGGTCAATTTTTACAAGACACTTTGCTACGATTTTGATTGGGATTGTGTTATAAATAAATTTTGGCAGAATTGACATCTTAATGATATTGAATCTTTTGATCCATGAATACAGTGAATTTTTCCACTTATTTAAGTCTTCTTTAATTTCTCTCAAATATTTTATGTTCAGTATACAGGTTATATACATCTTTTTTCAGATTTCCCCTAAGTATTTATATTTTTGATGCTTTTGTAAATTATATTATGTATTTATATTAATTTCCCTTTGATCATTGTGAGTGGACATAAATACAATTGTTTTTTGTGTATCGATCTTGTATCCTTCAACCTTTAATACTAAACTCACTTAATTTTATTATTAAAGATTCCATTGACTTTCTACATGGTTGATCATATTGTCTGTGAATAAAGACAGTGCTTCTTCCTTTACAATCTATGCTTTAATTTATTTTTATTGCCTTATTTCACTGGCTAGAACCTCTAGTACAGTTTTTGTACAGTGGACTTCTTGCCTTGATCTTGATCTTAGAGGGAAACCATTAAGTCTTTCACCATTATTTAAAGTTTTAGCTACAGGTTTTTCATAGATGCCCTTTGTCAGGTTGAGGTAGTTCCCTTTTACACTAGTTTGCTGAGAGTTTTTGTCAGGAATAAATGTTAGAGCTTGTCAAATAGTTTTTCTGCATTTATTGAAATATGATATAATTTTTCTGTTTTATTCTATTAATATGATGAATTACATTGATTTTCAAAGTTTAAAACTTGCTTTACTAGGATAAACTCTAGTGTCTCATGATGTATTTATATATTGCTGGATTTTATTTGCTAAAATTTTATTAAGGATTTTTGGGTCTTTGTTGATGAAGGATATTGGTCTATATTATTCTTTTCTTGAAGTACATTTTTTTGGTTTTGGTATTAACGAAATGCTGGCCTTACACAATATGTTTAGGAATATGTATTTCTCTTCAGTTTTCTGGAAGAGTTTATATAGAATTGGTATTATTTCCTTTTAAAATATTTGTTAAAATTCCTCAGTGAAGCCATCTGGATGGGGAATATTTTAGTGTCAAGGTTTTTAACTAAAAATTCCATTCTTAATTGATATTGTAATATTGGGATTACCTGTTTTTCCTTGAGGGAGCTTTAGTAGGTTGTGCCTTTCAAGGAATTTATCCATTTAATCTAAGATGTCAAATCCACTGGAATAAAGTTATTATACTATTCCCTTATTATCCTTTTAATATATGCAGAATCTGCAGTGAAGTTACTTCTATCATTCCTGATACTAGCAATTTGTAGTATCTCTTTTTTGTTTCCCATTAGTCTTGTTAGAGATTTATTAATTTTATTGGTCTTCCTAAAGAAGCACTTTGAAAAGCATTGATTTTCTCTATTGATTTTCTGTTTTCTTTTCAATTGATATCTGCTCTGATTTTTATTATTTATTTTAAATTACTTTGGTTTTAATTCGCTCTTCCTTTACTGAGGAACTTGAGGTCATTGATTTGAAACCTTCTATTTTAATAGACATTTAGTGCTATATATTTCCCTCCAAGTACTGCCTTAGAAACATCCCATAGATTTTGATACTGTATTTTTCATTCTCATTCAATTCAAAATACTTTCTAATTTCTCTTTTGATTTCTTCTTTGACCCATAAACTTTGTTATTTGTTTTTCAGATATTTTTCTTTTATACATCTCTAATTTAATCTGTTTGTGATTAGACAGTATATCTTATATGACTTGTAAATGATCCATGTGCACTTGAAAAGAATGCATATTCTGCTGTTTCTGGGTGGAATGCTCTATTAATGCTAAGTACACCAATTTTGTTGATAGTGTTCATCTTCTATATCCTTAATGATTTTCTGTCTACTTGTTCTATCAATTATTGAAAGAGGAGAGTTGAAATCTACTTCTGTAATTGTAGAATTGCCTATTTTTCCTTGCAGTTCTATCAGCTTTTTGTTTGCCACTCTGTTATTAGGTTAATAAATGTTTAGGATAGGTGTGTCCTTTGAATGAATAGACTTCTTTGTCATTGTAGAATGATCCTTTTTTATCCCTGGTGATATTGTTTGCTCTGGAATTTACTTTGATATTAATAGAGCCACTTCAGCATGCCTTTGATTAGTGTTATCCTGGTATATTTTTTCTCATCCTTTTACTTTCAACCTAGTGTATCTTTATATATACAAGGTATTTCTTGTGGGAAGTATGTAGTTGGGTCTTTTTCTATCTAATTTGCTAATCTTTGCTATTGTAATGTTTAGGTCCAAGTCATTTGCATTGATATGGTTAGGGTTAATTCTGCTATCTTGCTTTTTTTTTCCCCTGTTCGTTATTTTTTTTCCCTTTCCCCGTCTCCTCTACTTTCTTTTACTTTAATAGAGATTATTTAATGATTCAAATTTATTGCTTTTGTTTTATTGTTACTTATAACTCTTTGTTGTGTTATTTTCATAGTTGCATTGGTGTTTATAGTATATATTTTTAGCTTATCCCAGTCTATCTTCAAGTGATATGATTTACTTCATGTTTAGTATGAGTAATGTTTAGTTCTAGTACTAGTACTTTTGGATAGCTTTTTCTTTTCTTGGCTATGTCTTCAAGCTCACTACTCTCTTCTTTGGCAATATCTACTCTGTTAATACCACCAATTATATTTTCATTTCAGACATTGCTTTCACCTCTAGAAATGCAATTTGGGTCCCTTTAAAGAATTTATCTTCCATATCTCTACTTAACATGTCAATTTTTTCTCTAGCTTCTTGAACATATTGAATACAGTTATAATAATTTTAATATGTTTGTATATGCTATTATTTGTGTCATATTTGTTTTGGATTCAATTTATTGAGTTTTCTCATTATGATCATTTCTTTGCATGACTTTTAATTTTTAATTTGATGCCAGACATTGTGAATTTTAACTTGTTGGATTCTGGATGTTTTGCAATCCTATAAATATTTCCAAATATTTGTGCATTTATGTTGTGGTACCTGAAAACAGCTTGATTCTTTCAGTTCTTGCTCTTAAGCTTTGACAAACATGACCATAACACAATTTAGTCAGTGGCTAACTTGCCCCACTACTGAGGGAAAACATTTCTGGGTACTCTACCAAATCACCATGAAGTATGAGGCTTTACACTCTGTCAGATTTGAACAAACATTAATTCTGGCTCTGTGTGTGCCTAAGGGATTGTTCTTTCTAATGCTTCTTGGTGTTTTCTCTCCAGTTTTTAGTAGTTTCTTCTAATAATTTCTGAATATTCAGGGGAGACCTTCTTCAGATTTCTAGAATACTCTGTCTTCACAGTTCTCTTCTCTTTGATACTCTGCCCTACAAAGTCTGACTGTATTGACCTCCACAGACTTAACAACTTTTTTTTCAACTCAGGGAGACTTTTGCATTCCAGCTGATTCCTCCTATAATGTACCATGGCCTGGACATTTTCTTCCTACGTTGGGGCCATCATCAGGTTAAACTCGTTAGGTTAGCTGACCTCTCATTGCTTGATTTCCAGTGTCTTGAGAACCATTGTTTTACTTACCTGTCCAATTTTTTAGTTTTTCAGGCATGAGGAAAGATTTGTTCTCTGAAACTCCATTTTGACCAGAAGCATAAGTACTATTGAGCATCTTTTCATGTCCTTATTAACCATTCATATATCTACTTTATGACATGTCTTGTCAATTTTTTTCCCATTTAAAAAAATTGGTTAATTCATTTTCTTAGTGTTGTGTTTTAAAAATTCTTTTATATCTTGGAAAACTTTTAATGCCAAAAGTTTTAATATTGATGTAGTCCAGTTTATCAAGTTTTTATTTAATAATACTTTGTGTCCTATCTAAGAAAACCTGACCATAAAGATCATGAAGAGTTTCTCCTATATTTTCTTTTAGAAGTTTTATACCTTTAACTTTTATGTTTAAGTTTAAAATACATTTTAGGTTAAAATTTGTATCACATAATAGATGTGGTTCACTTTTCCACCTTTTGATATTAAGTTGTTCTAGCAATATTTGTTGAATGGACTATCCCTTTCAATCAAATTACTTAGACACTGATAAAATCAATTCAGGTGTGGCTGTTTTTCTAGGCTAACTATTCTGTTCCATTGTACATTATGTCAGTATCGCTGTATTGATTCTTGATAGCTTTACAGTGAATCTTGAAATGAGGTAGTATATGTCTTTCACCTCTGTTCTTTTTCAAAATTGTGTTGAGTGTTCTAGATTCTTTGTCTTTTTATAATTTTTAGAATAAATATGTAAATTTCCACAGAATAGGCCTGATGGAATTTTGTCTGGGCTTCTGTCAAATACGTAGATCAATTTGGGGACGATTTACATCTTAAAATATTGAATATGTAATCCACGATCATAGTATATTTTCCCCCTTTAAAATTTTTCTTTATATTTTCATTAATTTCTCTTAGCAATGTTTCTGTTGTTGTCACTGTACAGGCAGTTCATATATTTTGTTAAATTTACCATTAAGTAATTCATATTTTAATGCTATTATAAATTGAATTTTTAAAATCATATTTTCCAATTGTTTGCTGCAAGTATTTAGATATACAGGTGATTTTTGCATACAGACCTTCTATATTGTGACTGTTAAAATCACTTATTAGTTCTGTTAGTTTTCTCCAGATTCTGTAGGGTTGTCTATGTGCACAATCACATGTAGAGACAATTTTACTTCCTCCTTGCCACTCTGCATGCTTTTTGTGTTGTTTTACTTTGTTTTCCTATGTCAGTGCAGTTGGTAGGGTAGGGAAAGTATTAAACAGGAGTAGTGAGAGGGAATATCCATGACTTCTTTCCCATTTTAGGGAGAAAGTGTTCAATCTTTCTTTACTATGATATTACTTATAGGTTTTTTATATGTATTCTTTATCAGGTTGAAGAAGTTTCTTCTATTCCCAGTTTGTTGATAGTTTTTAACATAATTGGGTATAGATTTTTGTCAAATTGATTTTCTTTATCTATTGAGATGACTATATCATTTTTCTCCTTAATGCCCTAGTTTGGTTAAGTAAATTGATTTTCAAATGTTAAACCATCTTTACATTCTTTGGATAAACCCTACTTGGTTATTATGCATTAACTTTTTCAATGTTGCTGGATTTCATTTGTTAATATTATATTAAGATTCTTTTTTGCATCTATGTTCATGAGAGTTACTGGTGACCTATTTTTGTTATGTCTTTGTCTGGTTTGGTATCAAAGTAACGCTGGCCATTTAGAATGAGTTTGGAAATGTTCCCTCCTTCTTTATTTTCTAAGATATTTTTTGTAGCTTTAGAATTATTTCTTCCTTAACTATTTGCTAGATTTCAACTAGTAAAGCTATTTGGGCTTACAGTTTTCTTTGTGAGAAAGTTTTTATTTCCAAATTTAATTTCCATACTAGATGGATGGTTTGTGTCAGTGTTAGTAATTTCTGTCTTTCAAGTAATTTGCTCTTTTCACATAAATTGCTGAATTTACTTGTTTGTTCTCTCCTTTTTTCCTTGATTAGTCTAATTAGAGGTTTTTCAATTTTTTTTTCAGAGAACCAGCTTTTGTTTTCTATTATTTGTCTATTGTTTTTCACTTATATGTTAATTGACTTAACATATCAATATTATTTCCTTTATTCTAATATTTTATAGTTAATATTCTGTTTGATTGTAGCTTCTTAAGGTGGAACTTTCAGATCATTTATTTTATGTTGGAAACTCTTCTTTTTCAACATAAGCAATTAAACCAATAAATTTCCTTTAAACACAGCTTTAATTGCATCCCACAAATTTTGATGTATTGTATATTTTTTTCTATCAGGTCAAATAGTTTTTAATTTTACTTTTTGCTTTCTTTTTTTTTTTATTTTATCTTTTTGGCAGTTTCTCTTTTTTTTATTTTTAATTTTTTTTTTATTTTTGATTTTTTAAATTAATTAATTAATTAATTAATTTATGGCTGTGTTGGGTCTTCGTTTCTGCGAAGGCAGAGGGCTTTCTCTAGTTGTGGCAAGCGGGGGCCACTCTTCATCGCGGTGCGCGGGCCTCTCACTATCGTGGCCTCTCTTGTTGTGGAGCACAGGCTCCAGACGCGCAGGCTCAGCAGTTGTGGCTCACGGGCCCAGTCGCTCCGCAGCATGTGGGATCTTCCCGGACCAGGGCTCGAACCCATGTCCCCTGCATTGGCAGGCAGATTCTCAACCACTGCGCCACCAGGGAAGCCCACTTTTTGCTTTCTTATTTGATCCATGGGTTTTTCAGAAAAGTGTTTTTTAATCTCAAAATATTGGGGCATTTCCAGATATTTTTTTTATTGATTTCTAATTTAATACCATTATGATTAGGTTGTTTGTTTTTTTGTTTTTATATTGAGCTGTATGAGCTGTTTGTATATTTTGGAGATTAATCCCTTGTCAGTCTCATCATTTGCAAATATTTTCTCCCATTCTGTAGGTTGTCTTTTCATTTTGTTTATGTTTTCCTTTGCTGTTCAAAAGCTTTTAAGTTTAATGAGGCCCCATTTAAAAATTTTTGTTTTTATTTCCATTACTCCAGGAGACAGATCCAAAAGGATATTGCTGCAATTTATATCAAAGGGTGTTCTGCCTATGTTTTCCTCTAGGAGTTTTATAGTATCCAGTCTTACATTTAGGTCTTTAATCCATTTTAGTTTATTTTTGTGTATGGTTTTATAGAATGTTCTAATTTCATTCTTTTACATGTAGATGTCCAGTTTTCCCAGCACCACTTATTGAGAAGACTATCTTTTCTCCATTGTATATTCTTTCCTCATTTGTTGTAGATTAATTGACCATAGGTGTGTGGGTTTATTTCTGGGCTTTCTATCCTGTTCCATCGAGCTATATTTCTGTTTTTGTGCCAGTACCACACTGTTTTGATGACTGTATCTTTTTAGTATAGTCTGAAGTCAGAGAGTCTGATTCCTCCAGCTCCGTTTTTCTTTCTCAAGATTGCTTTGGCTATTCAGGGTCTTTTGTGTTTCCATACAGATTGGAGTGGGTGTGGAGAAAAAGGAACCCTCCTACACCATTGTGGGGAATGTAAGTTGGTACAGTCATTGTGGAGAATAGTATGAAGGTTCCTTAAAAAACTAAAACTAGAACTACCATATGATCCTGCAATCCCACTCCTAGGCATATATCTGGAGAAAACAATAACAAAAAAATACATGCACTCCAATGTTCATTGCAGCACTATTTATAATAGCCAAGATATGGAAGCAACCTAAATGTCCACTGACAGATGAATGGATAAAGAATATGTGGTATGTATTTACAATGGAATATTACTCAGCCATAATAAAGAATGAAATAATGCCATTTGCAGCAACATGGATGGACCTGGAAATCATCATACTAAGTGAAGTAAGCCAGACAGAGAAAGACAAATATCATATGACATTGCTTATATATGGAATCTTAAAAAATGATACAAATGAACTTATATACAAGACAGAAATAGACCCACAGATATAGAAAACAGACTTCTAGTTACCAAAGAGGAAAGTGGGTGGAGTGATAAATTAGGAGTTTGGGATTAAAGTATACACACTACTATATATAAAATAGATAATCAACAAGGATCTACTGTATAGCACAGGGAACTATACTCAATATTTTGTAATAACCTATAAGGGAAAATAATCTGAAAAAGAATATGTATATACATAAATAACTGAATCATTTTGCTGTATACCTGAAACTAACACAATTTTGTAAATCAACTATACTTCAATAAAAAATACCATTATCATCAGATTACAAACTCTGTATGATTTCAATCCTTTTAAGCTTATTCAGGCTTGCTTCGTTGGAACAAGTGTTCTATAATGTCACTTATGTCAAGTTGGTTGATTGTGTTCTTCAAGTCTTATCTACCATCATTTTTTGTGTGTCTGTATTCTATCAGTTTATTTTTAAGTGTTGAAATCTCCAACTATCATTGTGGATTTGTCTCTTTTTCTTTTCAGTTCTTTCAGCTTTTGCTTTAAATATTTTGAAGCACTGTTATTTACAGTATACACACTTATTATTTCTCTTTCTTCTTGGCTAATTGACACTTTTGCCATTTTAAAATATCTATTTTATATTCTGTCATATCCTTTTCCTGCAGTGTACTTTTCCTGATATTGATATAGCTGCTTCAGTTTTCTTTTAATTAGTGTGTGTATGTTTTTTGTTTTTCTATTCTTTTACTTTTAATCTGTGTCTTTATATTATAAGTTCATTTTTGGTAAATAGTATATGGTTTAGTCGTGATTTTTTTGTTCAGTTTGAAAATCTTTGCTTTTTTTACTGGAAATTTCAGACAGTTTATAGATAACATAATTATTAACATGGTTGAGGTTAGTTTTACCATTATCCTATTTGTTTTCTTTTGGTTAGTTTTACCATTATCCTATTTGTTTTCTTTTGTCCTATATATACTTTTTCTCTTTTTCTGTCTCCATTTGAATTAGTTTGAGTATTTTGTAGTGTTTGTTCTTAGATATATATTTGTATTATTAGCAATGTATGTTTTACTTCACTTAGTTTATGCATAATTTACCTTATTATAATTTATATTCAGATAATATTTTGCCATTTTATGCATACTGTAATAATCTTAGAGCTGTATACTTCCATTTCTGTCCTCCAATCCTTTGTTATATTGTTGTGATAATTTTTTCCCATGTTATAAACTTCAAAATACTGTTATTATTATTTTAAAATACTTATTTATTTCTTAAGGAAACTCTAAAAATGACTAAAATATTTACTAGATTTACCACATATTTACCATATTGGCATGCATAGGTTTCCTTGTGTATGTTGAATTTCTATGTGGTTTTATTTTTCTTTAGCCTGAAGAATTAATTACTTTAACATTTCTTTAATAGAAGTCTGATGCAAAAATTTCTCTGAGGTTTAGTTTTTCCTAAAATATACTTTTTCCTTCTTTTTTTTCTTGTATTTTATTTATTTATTTATTTATTTATTTATTGAGGTATAGTTGATGTACAATATTACATAAGTTACAGGTGTACAATATAGTGATTCATAATTTTAAACGTTATACTGCATTTATAGCTGTTATAAAATATTGGCTATATTCCCTGTGTTGTACAATATATCCTTGTAGCATATTTTTTAACCCTCTTTTTTGAAGAAGTTATTCCCAGATATAGAATTCTATTTTTACATATTTTTTCTTTCAGCACTTTAAAAATGTCATTGCATTGTCTTTTGTACTGCATTGTTTTTGACATTTGAAGTTATTCTTTTATCTTTGTTCCCTGTTTTACATAACATGTTCTTTTTCAGTGGCTGCATTTATAATTTTCTCTTTAATGTTAGTTTTCAGCAATTTAATTATGGTATGCCTTGATATGGTTTTTGTGTTTATTTTCCTTGTGTTTAACTGAATCTCTTAGAATGGAAGGTTTAAATTTTCATCAAATTTTTAAAAATTTTGACCATTATTTCTTCAAATATTTTATCCATCCTCTACTGATGGTTACTAGATTAGACCCAAAGAAATATCTATGACATGTTGTGATATATTGCTTGCTTTGAGAAATAATAATAGCAAAACAACTCCAATTTTAATATTGCTTTATAATTTTGCAAATTGCTTTTATCTACATTTAAGGTATTATTCCAACAATTATGAAAATTAGTATATTTACTCTATTACCTCATAATGTAATTGAAGGTGACAGACACAAAGAAAATATCAAAGAACATTTGTATAATATGTTGTGATAAGTGATTGCAGTGGAGGCTTGCATTCTTCACTATGGGAAAGCAAAAAAAAAAGAAAAAACTAACTGCCCTGTATTGGAATGGCTAGTCAGCCAAGGACAGTGACATTTCAGCTGGGTATTAAAAAATGACTATAAGTGTACTAGCTAGAGGAAAAGGGAAGAGAAATAGGTCATAGAGAAAAGAACATTTGAAAAGGTTTGGAGGTTTAAACAAGCCGTCTTCTTCTTTTTTTTTTTTTTTTTTTTTTTTTAAGCCTTCTTCTTTGAATTACAATGAGCCATTTGTTGTGGCGGAAGCTGGAGTACAAGGGCTTGTGAAAAAAAGAGGCGTTGAACAAATAGGTTGGCTCCAGATTGTGAAGGCCCTTGAGTGCTATGTTAACAAGTTTGGAGTTTGAAATAGAGATAGTATATTGTGCTTCCTTTTTACACTGATTTATTTTAAAGATATCAGGGGAATTGGTGATTTAACCAAAGCAAAGAGTAAGTGAGAAACTGTGACAGATAAGCTAGAAAACTGCCCTCATTTTACTCGCATGGGGCAGAACTCTTTCCTGGTCTTTTGAGTTTGGGATGTTTGTGATGTTGGTGACGTTTTTTAGTTCAGTGATTTAATTGACTAAGCTAAGAAGGAAATATCTGAAACTGACATGGACTCTTGCAAGAAGATTAGCTAGGGAAATATTAGATTTCCCAAATTTAGTCTCTATCCCTTTAAAACAGATAATTTAGCAGAGAATAAAAAAATCTTGAAAATTAATGGCAATTTTGAAACGGAATATTTTGTCAAAATCAAATTCATTTCATTAAATGCTTGAGAAGAATGCAATGAGTAAATGAGGTATGAATAACTGTAAGATGGGACAATTACCACCTCAGAAACAATGTATTTGTAAAGTTAATTCCTCTTGAACATGAACAATCCCCTTACACTTGACCCCTTTCTATTGCCTCTTCCATGCTTGAACTCTCCTTGAACTTTGAAGATCCATCTTGAGAGTATGATATGGCCATCTCTTTTGCATCTGGTTATTTTAACTCCAATTTGCAGCCCTAAAATGGCAATTATAGTGATATATTGCTCAAGTCACCCGACATGGATTAGTATCGGGATCAGCACATTTATGCACAGGAGTAGTGAATGGAGACTGCAGCTATGATTTTAAATGACTTGATTAATTCTGAAACAACATTTCAGAGTCCATTAGGTCCAGCAGGTGTTGGGGTGCAGACTGCTTTTTCCTTAAGCAGCATATTCGATTAAAGTGCCGAAGTATTTTGGATTCAGATATTATTTTTCCCAGAATAGTTCCCTTTCACTCTGTTAAATCCCCTTAACACTCAGCACTCCTGAAAGAGATCCTCTCCCTGTTCTGCCTCTACCTAAGTTCCCTTGTGTCAGTTACTGACCCACCAGCTCTGTTCGAGCAACTTGAACAGTGTGTTCTGTTCTTGTTCCAGAGGACGTTTACGGGATAGAACTCCTGCTAAAAGCTCCTGCTGACTCAGGTCAAAATAAGGCCAATTTTGCTGTTTATCCTAAGGACCATTTCATTAGCAACTCATGTCAAGGTTAGAAATGTGTCTGGTTAATGCCTTGGTTCAGTGCTTTCTTTTACCACTAAAAATACATGCACACGATGTTACGTGTCTTCCTTCTGCCCTCCACCCCATCTGGATGTCACTGCTTTAATAAAAACATGTAAGGCTGGGCTTTTCATTTAAGTTCTTTGGGGTTTCAAATTCCTAGATTCTTTGTTGATTTTCATGGATTCTAAGGTATCTTTCTTTGAAAAATTCTGACAATGGGCCTTTCATGCTTCATTACTTCCAATTCTCTTCTTTGCCACATAAAGAACATTTCAATGGGTCTATGGTGCAACAGTTGTAGAATAATCTCAAAACATGGCACAATGATTTGTTCTGTCTTCTGTTCTCCTAGAACAATGTACTTGTCTTTGTTATAGCACGTATCAACATGAATTCTAACTATGTGTGTATTACTACATCTGTCCTCCTTAGGGGTTAAAACTTGTTCTTTTATTTTTGTGCTAATTGCATATTTACCCATCCTTTAATTCATCCATCCAGCTATCCATTCATTCTCCTATCCTAACACATTTAGAGCTTTCCATTACTATTATTGTTGTTGGAGTTATTTGCTAAACCATGTGCTAGATACTCAATAAATATTTTCAATTACATTGAATTAATATGCTCTTAGAAGCCAAACAAAGAACAAATCGTACCATTTTAGTCACCTGCAATTAATACTGCCCTTATAAGTTTGTAATATAATGACAATATAATAAATACACAAAAATTGTGTAGGAATAGGAGACAGGACACTTGGGTACTAGTATCAGCTTTTTTTACTACTGGTTGAGTAACTTCAAGAAGTCACATAATCTCTCTGTGAATTTTTTCATTAAAATATAGATAAAACTATTTGCACTACTCAACTTATGGTGCTGTTGAAAGGGTTGAATAGAAGAATATAAGTGAAAATATTTTAAAGCCATCCAAAAATACTATTTGATATGATGATTAAGTATATGGTTATGTTTCAGATGTGGTGTATCTGGGAATAATGTCACCCACAGCAAGAGAAATAGTGTTCATTATGAGGCTAGCATAAATAAACTGATAAGATAATTCTACTGTCCAAAGCCCCAAATTGTGTTTATATATACAATTAATATACTCGCAAATATAAATTTCCTTCACAAGAAATGGATACCAAGTTTTGCTATAACAGTTCAAATTTTTCTGTTTTACTAAAAGGAACAGTATAAAAATTGAATACAGATTATTTTAATATTGAAAACTTGGAGGCTGAGTTATCTAATAATTTTCCATGTTGGCTTTAAAATCATGATAATTTCAAAGGATAGCTTATAAATATAGTTCTTTAATGCATGAGCTTAAAAATTGAGACTTTTTCTCTTCTGTTATCTTTTTTCTTGCAAATACTGAAACAACTGTGAGATAGAACATGGGAGTCAGACAAATAGAAATCCTTATTACTTCTAACAACTGAATTAGTGAATATTACTTTAGATTTATGGCCAGAGAGGTCTTGCTAATATATCACTCGATTTTAACCTTTCTTCTCTCCTTAGAACTATAGGCTCCTCCTTGCAGGGGTAGGTCTTGAGCTGCTAAACTATCACATGGGAGAAGAGGCCCAAAAGCTTGCATCCTGCAGTCAAGCAAGATCTGAAAGAGAGGGACCCAGAAGATGCTGAGCTGAATGGACTTCATTACTTCTCCCAAATTTATCAATTAGATCAGTCATTCTTCCATGAGAGGACTGAGTTGAGGGAGAGCCTGAGTACCTCTTCCATGGCTTGCTCCCTGGGGAATAGAGTGAAAGTTTCCTCTTCTAGATGGAAACAAGAGAATTGGTAGTAAGTGTCCTCCATAAATCATTATTATCTCTTACCCACTAAGCAAACTCCACCACAGCAGAACTCTGGCTATGCCAAGGGGGACTGTCAACATTTACTGGACTCTCTGAGAAACAGAAGGCCTTGCCCTTTTATACCTCTTCCCCAACCTCTAAACCCCCATCTCACCTTTGCTTTTTAAAAATCTAGCCAAGAGTTTGATCCTCTTGTTTAACAACAAAACAAATCATTTCCCTAACGTATAATAGTCTATCTTTCACTTCAGGAAGTTGGACTTGTTAGTTGCTAAGTCTTTGTTTTGTTGAAAATATTTAGTGACTCAGTGATATAGTGTTCATATAGGGAAATCATGAAATTGCTCAAAAACTGATTTTACTCTTTTCACTCCAATTTTCTTCCTCTTTCACTCTGGAAAACTAAGGTTGTTGATTTTATATTGTAGAAGATCAGGTACTTCAAATCTCTTAATAGAAGTCAATAGTATATTGGTCAATTACTGTTGAAATGAATGAAAAGTATCAAAAGATTATTTCAGTGTATGATATTTTATAAATGTCATCAATTCAGCATTGTTTTACTTTTTCAGGCAACACTTTCTTGGGCAGGAAAAAAAAACATCTATTGTGTGCAAGGCATTATGCCAAATGCAATGGAAAATACAAAAAGACAAAAATATGAAGGGTTCCTACCTACCATATAGGAGCAATTTCATCTACAAGCATTTATATTCTAGTAGAAATGTACTGAAAAAAAACCCAATACTGGAGGCCAAGGACATAATACTGTCCAAAACAAAATAGAACAAACCCCGAATGGCCTGGATTAAAAATAATGGAAAAGAGACTGTAATGCTAAAGGCATGTATTCCAGCTGGTGGGAGGTGTATTAGAACAGACTGAACCAAGACTTCACCAGATCATTATACAGCTGGACAATAGCACAAAGCTCTAAGTGCCTGGGAGGGATCTTTGAATAGCTCACTTAGTCTTTCAGTTTGAATAGATGGTATTGGGCAGAAGCTTCTCATGTCTTGGAAGCGTGTGGGAGGAAAGAGAAGGATATATTATGAACATCTTATCCCTGAGCTTTAAAATGAGAACAGTGAGCTTCTCTCATCCAAACTGAAGTGAGGTGATCAAACTATTCAAACGCCAAGAAACTGTGTAACTTAAACCTGGACATCTTAATGCCACAGGGAGTTTCCATAGATGGAATCACTTTACAGAATAGTACACTGTCATTTCTTGATTTTTCTTCAAGTTTCTTTAAGTAAAATTAGTTAATTTTCATGCAGTTAAGGTTCATATAATCTTACTGGTTAAGAGAGATGTGTGCCCTCCTGAGAATGCCAAACGGGACTCAAGTCTGCCTTGAAGATGATATAAGGGTAGTAAATAATGCTAGTTGTGTTTTTTATTTGTTGGTTTACTTCACAAACTTTCTTAGCTCCTGCCTCATCATTGAGTTATAGAATTCTTAAAGTTTGAAGTATTTTTAAAAATCATCTAGGGCTTCCCTGGTGGCGCAGTGGTTGAGAATCTGCCTGCCAATGCAGGGGACACGGGTTCGAGCCCTGGTCTGGGAGGATCCCACATGCCGCGGAGCGACTGGGCCCGTGAGCCACAATTACTGAGCCTGCGCGTCTGGAGCCTGTGCTCCGCAACAAGAGAGGCCGCGATAGTGAGAGGCCCGCGCACCGCGATGAAGAGTGGCCCCCACTTGCCGCAACTGGAGAAAGCCCTCGCACAGAAACGAAGACCCAACACAGCCATAAATAAATAAATAAATAAATAAAGTATTAAAAAAAAAAATCATCTAAGAATAATCTCTCACCCATTCCAGTAATGTCTCCTAAAGCATCTCTCATAAATAGGCATAGGGAGTACGTGACCTCCTAAGCAAGCCATAGTTTGGTAGTTTTAGTGATTCAAAAGTTCTTTTTTTTAGGTTGAAACAAAATCTCCTTCTTGACAACTTTCACCCATTAATCCCATTTCTGACCTTCAGATAAACACAGGGCAAATCTCCATGCCCCATATGCAGATAAACTTCAAATGTTTGAATGTAACTCTAAAGTCTTCCCTGAGTTTTTCCTTTGAGCCAATCATATTCATGTCCTTCAGTTATTCTTTGTGTGGCATCTTTTTTCAGTAGGGTATCTTGGGAATATTATTCCTCTGTACTTTTAATTTCATTACCACTGAAATTACCAAACCACCTCCTTCTCTACTTTTTTTTGGACCTTTTCCACGTTTCCCTTCCCATACAAAATTGTTGCAAGGTGACTTGGGGGCATAAATAAGTGCTGGGCTTTGAATGAGCAGACAGACTCGTACAGTTTTAAAAGTTTGAGAGGCATTCAGAAGGGAAAGCTGTTTGCTTGCAAAGAGGGCTGCTCTGCAGACCACTGCTGTGTGCAAGTTGCTCACCAGTCAACTTCTGAATGGGCATGAAAACTTCATGGTCTATTTCCTTAGCATTTAGTAGTGAGTTGGAACAAAACAACTAGTCTTATTAGGTTCTACACGGCCATGTACGTATACCTCCGACCTTAGGTCTACTTTTTCTGGGTCAAAACAGGAAAAAGTATTTCCAAACACTTGCGGACAAAAATCTTTCTGTGGAAAAGTGTTTTATTTGGAGCCTAATTTATCTAAGTTTTGTGACTGTGTTTATTCATCGCACAGAATAATTTCTCATTTGTCCATTGTTTTTCTTTTTTTTTAATTGAAATGTAATTGGCATTATGTTAGTTTCAGCTATGCAACATAATGATTCGATATATGTGTATATTGCAAAATGATCACCGCAATAAGTCTAGTTAACATTTGTCACCATACATAGTAACAAAAATTTGAGAACTTCGAAGATCTACTCTCTTAACAACTTTCAAATATGCAATACGGTATTATTAACTATAGTTACCATGCTGTATGTTACCTCCCCATCACTTATTTATTTTATAATTGGAAGTTTATACCTTTTGGCTACCTTTACTCATTTCACCCACTCCCTAATCCCCACCTCTGGCAACCAGCATTCTGTTCTCTGTATCTTTTTTGTGTGTGTGAGATTTTACATATAAGTGAGATTGTACAATATTTGTCTTTCTCTGACTTATTTCATTTAGCATAATGTCTTCAAGGTCCATCCATGTTGTTGTAAATGGCATTCATTATTTTTTATGGCTGAATAATATTCCATTTTATATATATACTACCTTTTCTTTATTCATTCATCCATTGATGGACACTTAGGTTGCTTCCATATCTTGCTATTGTAAATAATGCTGCAGTGAACATGAGGGTGCATGTAACTTTTCGAGTTAATGTTTTTATTTTCTTTGGAAAAATACCCAGAAGTAGAATTGCTGAATCATTGGTAGTTCTATTTTCAATTTTTAAAGGAACCTCCATACTCTTTTCCATAGTGGCTGCACCAATTTACATTCCCACCAACAGTGCACAAGGGTTCCCTTGTTCTCATTTTTCTTGAATTGGTATTGCCTAAGAGTTGAAGTGCAAATACCAGTTATTATGCAGAAATAGCCATTTAGTTGATTGTAAAGTAACCCAGACTTTGACTATGATTATTTTGACGTTCAAAACCGCATTCCCCTATAAGTTTTAAATCATAGCAGGTTATTCAAGCAGAAAAAAAAAAAAAAATTAAGGATGTCCTGAAATCCTGGTTTTACGTTAAGGAGAGGACTATGAAAAAAGGTGAATGGGTGTTCTAAACAGTTAGGGAAACTAATATATGTACTGAGGGGACGTGGGAGTGATGCCAAAGGTGTGTAGTGGAGTGGGAGTTCCTGGGAGGAGCATGAGTAAGAAGGTGATACACAGGGGACTGTGTCTTAGATGACCACCTCTTATTAGAACTTCTATAGCTGACACTTTCCCCAAACAACAGTGACTTGTTAACATATTTTGCCTGAGAAAACGAGTAATCCAAACTTCACACCCTTCCAGAGACTAGCAAGTGTACAGACTTCATCATGCCTCAATGCACCACAGAGGGACCCTCTTTTCAAGTCCACGCTGCACTCCTCTGGAACTCCCCCCACCTCCAAACCTTTGAGACACCAGCCTAACACTAGTTGTATCTGTAATGAATGAGGAGGAGTGGCAACACCCCATTCCCTGTCACAGAAAATTCCATTGAAATATTTCCTCTGAAGCAGAATCTGACCTCAGGCACACAGCATCCTTTGTTCACATTTCTCACCCTGCTCCCCACTAAAGAGGTGGATTTTAACACCAGAAGCTCAAGAAAGATGTGCAAAATAGAGCACAGGGATATACAAATCTTTATTTTATTAACACTGTGAATTCCATTTTCTCAGAATGGCCAATTCTTCCCTACCTAGCAGCAAAAAGACAGTTAAAGGGACTTTTGGTGACATTCCCTTTGTTTAATGAAGCTTGGCGTTATGGGCAAGTGCCTTGAACTGCCGTTATTATCCGCATGACTGAATAAGGGCTGAGGGTCCAGATCTGTGCAAAGAGTTTTATTGCAAATAGGCACATTGATCATTCATAATCAGACCTACCAGGTCAGCAGTGCTGAGGTGCCAGCAAGCCCTGAAAAAGCTGACCAAGGGAGCAGTGGTGTTCATAGGTTAATGTAATATTCAAGCAGAATGAGATCTTTCCTTTTGTATATGCTTGTCTCTTGGCGTTCTTCTGACAGAGTGGGAATGAGAACCCAAACGATTTGAACTGTATCCCATATAACCAATCACCAAATCATCCTCTGTTCATCTCAGGGCTCCACAAGTTTCCAGAGCCTGGGCTTCTTTTAGAGGTGCATTCCTTCTATGTAAAGGTTTTGCTTTGGATTTCCATTACCATACTCTATAAGGTATTATGGAGCTGCTTCATGTAAATACAGTGCCTTCTGATTCCCAATATTTAGTCACATTCAAAAGGGCGCATTTCAGTGAGATCACTATTTGAAGATTCAGAGTGAGTGTCAAACCACATGTTTGTTTCTTCATTTCTTTGGCTAGTAAGCTTTTAAAATATACTTTTGAACACATGAACATCTTACTTGAAAATTCAGCTTTATGGAAGTTATTGGACTTGTGAAAATGTGATGGACATATTACTATTATGATCAGTCAAAAGTATTTATCTCACAGCAGTGTCTTTGTGTATTGCATTGCCGACACCACAACACAGGGATGATTGAAAAGGTGAGTGCCTTCTCCTAGGTTACAAATGTGAGAGAACTAGAAGCACATGCACTTTAGATATTTTGCCTCCCAATTCTGCTCAAAAAAGCAACAAAGCTAAGGAGGTGTTTATCTCTAAAAGGCACAACGGTATTGGCAGGGATTTAAAATTTGAGCCGATTATGAAGTCAAAGAGGAGGAGTTTGAGATTAATAGCATATGGTAAAAGCACCAGAAACTTAATTTGACCTTCTGTGTTCATACAGAAAAATGATGTCACTAGCCCACTGTGGATTGGATGTGCTTTGTGAATTATTTTTCTATTGGTGATGAATTTGCAATGATAAATCCATACGTGATCACTCAATTGACCTTGTGACTAATGATGAGCATATGTCAGATGGCTGGCAAGGGTGAGAGGTTTACTGAGTCATCTGAATGATGAACCCATGAGTTTGTTAGTGTAATTTCCTGATCGGCTATGCTAATTGAACACAAAGTGCACTAAAGGGTTAGGAGGGAAAATGTGACCAATTTGATAATCACTTCTCCAGATACTTGATTCAGGCAGTTATTGGAATTCAACTCAGGCCATGATTCTTCTATCATATGTTAAGAAATGGTGGGCTTCCCTGGTGGTGCAGGGGTTGAGAATCTGCCTGCTAATGCAGGGGACACGGGTTCGAGCCCTGGTCTGGGAAGATCCCACATGCCGCGGAGCAACTAGGCCCGTGAGCCACAACTACTGAGCCTGCGTGTCTGGAGCCTGTGCTCCGTAACAAGAGAGGCCACGATAGTGAGAGGCCTGCGCACCGCGATGAAGAGTGGCCCCCACTTGCCACAACTAGAGAAAGCCCTTGCACAGAAACGAAGACCCAACACAACCAAAAAAAAAAAAAATTATTTAAAAAAAAAAAAAAAAAATAGCTCTTTAAAAAAAAGATATGGTGAAGAATTTTTAATCTAAAACAACCAAATATATACATTTACATATGAAAGTGTTTTTAGATTTTTCCCCATATTATCAAATAAATTCAAGATCATCTGAAAATAGTAGTCCGACAAACCTTATCATTGATTTGTGCTTAGTCAAATATTTAGTTGATATTTAGGTCATAGTAATTTGATTTAAACCATTAATTGGAGGAAGCTGAATCATAGAATTTTAGAAATAAAAGGGACTTTATGGTTTAATCACTCACTTTATAAGTAAGTAAGCTGGAGGCTCAGGAAAGTAAACAACTATCCTGAGGCACTAGGCTGGAGATTGTCAGAGATTTAAACCTCAGGGCTCCTAATTTCTAGCTCAGTGTTCTTCGCCTTACACTTTGTAATAATTTGTATTCTTTAGTTTTTCACACGAGTATTCATTTCTGGTGCTCCCAAAAACTTGAAGAATATAACCATTGAGGTAAAAATGGTAATTTTGTATGAGACCCCTATTCTGTTTTCTATGGCTTGTCATTTATTTGGCTAGTAAGCTTTTACAATATATTTTTCAATGCATTCAGTACGTACTCTGTCCTTTTAAAACTGTTTTATTTGGAAATTATTTCCAACTTGTAGAAAAGTTGCAAGAAAAGCACAAGAACTCAACTTCCACAATATTAACATTTTATCATATTTCCCTCATTCTCTAATATGTATCTTTATTATTGTTTCTTTCTGGACCATTTGGAATTGTTGCAGATATAACCTCAGTATTTCAGTGTTTATTTCCTAAAAACAAGGGCATTTCCCCACATGAACACAGTATAACCATCAAAAATCAGGAAATTAGCATTACTATAATTCCACCATCTAATCCACATACCCCATTCAAATTTCACCTTTTGTTTCGGTTATATTCTTTAGAGGTTCAGGATCCAGTTGAGAATCATGTGTTGCAGTTAGTTTTCATGTCTCTTAAGTCTCCTTCAGTCTGGAACAGTTCCTTAGGCTTTTCCTGTGTTTTATGACCTTGACATGTTTGAAAAGTATGGGCCAGTTACTTTGTAGAATGCCCCTCATTTAGGTTAGTCTGAGATTTCTTCTTGATTAAATTTAGGTTATGAATATTAAGCAGGGATACAACAAAAATGATTGTTCTATTATTTTTAGTTTATAATACCAAGAGGTACACTCTGCTAAGATTTACCATTACTGGTGATGCACACTTTGATTACTTGATTAAGGTGATTTCTGCCAAGCTTTTCCTTTGTAAAAGTATTTTGTACTTATTAAAAAATAAGTAACTAATGAGTATC
Source organism: Balaenoptera musculus (assembly GCF_009873245.2). Classification (NCBI taxonomy): domain Eukaryota; kingdom Metazoa; phylum Chordata; class Mammalia; order Artiodactyla; family Balaenopteridae; genus Balaenoptera; species Balaenoptera musculus. The sequence continues at coordinate 45,615,174 of NC_045789.1, read as the reverse complement.
TGTGGAGAGATATTTGAGACCATGTAAGTATCCTGTTCCTCACCAAACTTTCCTCCATTAATATTAGAATCTATTAATGATACTTGTCTGAAACAATTATTTTTTCATAGTTGCCAAATAACTACTTTCTTTTTTTTTTAAGTTTTTCATTTTATTTTATTTATTTTTTAATACAGCAGGTTCTTATTAGTCATCCATTTTATACACATCGGTGTATACATGTCAATCCCAATCGCCCAATTCATCACACCACTACCCCCACCCCCCCACGGCTTTCCCCCCTTGGTGTCCATACGTTTGTTCTCTACATCTGTGTCTCAATTTCTACCCTGCAAACCGGTTCATCTGTACCATTTTTCTAGGTTCCACATATATGCGTTAATATACGATATTTGTTTTTCTCTTTCTGACTTACTTCACTCTGGATGACAGTCTCTAGATCCATCCACATCTCAACAAATGACCCAATTTCGTTCCTTTTTATGGCTGAGTAATATTCCATTGTATATATGTACCACATCTTCTTAATTCATTCGTCTGTCTATGGGCATTTAGGTTGCTTCCATGACGTGGCTATTGTAAATAGTGCTGCAATGAACATTGGGGTGCATGTGTCTTTTTGAATTATGGTCTTCTCTGGGTATATGCCCAGTAGTGGGATTGCTAGATCATATGGTAGTTCTATTTTTAGTTTTTTAAGGAACCTCCATACTGTTCTCCATAGTGTCTGTATCAATTTACATTCCCTCCCACCAACAGTGCAAGAGGGTTCCCTTTTCTCTACAACATCTCCAGCATTTGTTGTTTGTAGATTTTCTGATGATGCCCATTCTAACTGGTGTGAGGTGATACCTCATTGTAGTTTTGATTTGCATTTCCCGAATAATTAGTGATATTGAGCAGCTTTTCATGTGCATCTTGGCCATCTGTATGTCTTCTTTGGAGAAATGTCTATTTAGGTCTTCTGCACATTTTTGGATTGGGTTGTTTGTTTTTTTAATATTGAGCTGCATGAGCTGTTCATATATTTTGGAGATTAATCCTTTGTCTGTTGATTTGTTTGCAAATATTTTCTCCCATTCTGAGGGTTGTCTTTTCGTCTTGTTTATGGTTTCCTTTGCTGTGCAAAAGCTTTGAAGTTTCATTAGGTCCCATTTGTTTATTTTTCTTTTTATTTCCATTACTCTAGGAGGTGGATCAAAAAAGATCTTGCTGTGGTTTATCTCAAAGAGTATTCTTCCTATGTTTTCCTCTAAGAGTTTTATACTGTCCAGTCTTACATTTAGGTCTCTAATCTATTTTGAGTTTATTTTTGTGTATGGTATTAGGGAGTGTTCTAATTTCATTCTTTTACATGTAGCTGTCCAGTTTTCCCAGCACCACTTATTGAAGAGACTGTCTTTTCTCCATTGTATATCCTTGCCTCCTTTTTCATAGATTAGTTGACCATAGGTGTGTGGGTTTATCTCTGGGCTTTCTATCTTGTTCCATTGATCTATATTTCTTTTTTTGTGCCAGTACCATATTGTCTTGATTACTGTAGCTTTGTAGTATAGTCTGAAGTCAGGGAGTCTGATTCCTCCAGCTCCGTTGTTTTCCCTCAAGACTGCTTTGGCTATTCCGGGTCTTTTGTGTCTCCATACAAATTTTAAGATTTTTTGTTCTAGTTCTGTAAAAAATGCCATTGGTAATTTGATAAGGATTGCATTGAATTTGTAGATTGCTTTGGGTAGTATAGTCATTTTCACAATATTGATTCTTCCAATCCAAGAACATGGTATATCTCTCCATCTGTTGGTATCATCTTTAACGTCTTTCATCAGTGTTTTATTGTTTTCTGCATACAGGTCTTTTGTCTCCCTAGGTAGGTTTATTCCTAGGTATTTTATTTTTTTTGTTGCAATGGTAAATGGGAGTGTTTCCTTAATTTCTCTTTCAGATTTTTCATCATTAGTGTATAGGAATGCAAGAGATGTCTGTGCATTAATTTTGTATCCTGCAACTTTACCAAATTCATTGATTAGCTCTAGTAGTTTTCTGGTGACATCTTTAGGATTCTCTATGTATAGTATCTTGTCATTTGCAAACAGTGACAGTTTTACATCTTCTTTTCCAACTTGTATTCCTTTTATTTCTTTTTCTTCTCTGATTGCCGTGACTAGGAATTCCAAAACTATGTTGAATAATAGTGGCGAGAGTGGACATCCTTGTCTTGTTCCCGATCTTAGAGGAAATGCTTTCAGTTTTTCACCATTGAGAATGATGTTTGCTGTGGGTTTATCATATATGGCCTTTATTATGTTGAGGTAGGTTCCCTCTATGCCCACTTTCTGGAGAGTTTTAATGGGTGTCGAATTTTGGCAAAAGCTTTTCCTGCATCTATTGAGATGATCATATGGTTTTTACTCTTCAATTTGTTAATATGGTGTATCACATTGATTGATTTGCGTATATTGAAGAATCCTTGCATTCCTGGGATAAATCCCACTTGATGATGGTGTATGATCCTTTTAATGTGCTCTTGGATTCTGTTTGCTAGTATTTTGTTGAGGATTTTTGCATCTATATTCATCAGTGATATTTGTCTGTAATTTTCTTTTTTTGTAGTATCTTTGTCTGGTTTTGGTATCAGGGTGATGATGGCCTCAGAGAATGAGTTTGGGAGTGTTCCTTCCTCTGCAATTCTTTGGAAGAGTTTCAGAAGGATAGGTGTTAGCTCTTCTCTAAATGTTTGATAGAATTCACCTGTGAAGCCATCTGGTCCTGGACTTTTGTTTGTTGGAAGATTTTTAATCACAGTTTCAATTTCATTACTTGTGATTGGTCTGTTCATATTTTCTGTTTCTTCCTGGTTCAGTCTTGGAAGGTTATACCTTTTTAAGAATTTGTCCATTTCCTCCAGGTTGTCCATTTTATTGGCATAGAGTTGCTTGTAGTAGTCTCTTGGGATGCTTTGTATTTCTGCGGTCTCTGCTATAACTTCTCCTGTTTCATTTCTAATTTTATTGATTTGAGTCCTCTCCCTCTTTTTCTTGATGAGTCTGGCTAATGGTTTATCGATTTTGTTTATCTTATCAAAAACAAGGCTTTTAGTTTTATTGATCTTTGTTATTGTTTTCCTTGTTTCTATTTCATTTATTTCTGCTTTGATCTTTATGATTTCTTTCCTTCTGCTAACTTTGGGTTTTGTTTGTTCTTCTTTCTCTAGTTACTTTAGGTGTAAGGTTAGATTGTTTATTTGAGTTTTTTTCTTGTTTCTTGAGGTAGGCTTGTACAGCTATAAAGTTCTCTCTTAGAACTGCTTTTGCTGCATCCCATAGGTTTGGATCATCGTGTTTTCATTGTCATTTGTCTCTGGGTATTTTTTGATTTCCTCTTTGATTTCTTCAGTGATCTCTTGGTTATTTAGTAATGTATTGTTTAGCCTCCATGTGTTTGTGTTTTTAATGTTTTTTTCCCTGTAACTGGTTTCTAATCTCATAGTGCTGTGGTCAGAAAAGATGCTTGATATGTTTTCAATTTTCTGAAATTTACTGAGGCTTGATTTGTGACCCAAGATATGATCTATCCTGGAGAATGTTCTGTGCACACTTGAGAAGAAAGTGTAATCTGCTATTTTTGGATAGAATGTCCTATAAATATCAATTAAACCTAACTAGTCTATTGTGTCATTTAAAGCTTCTGTTTCCTTATTTATTTTCATTTTGGATGATCTGTGTATTGGTGTAAGTGAGGTGTTAAAGTCCCCCACTATTATTGTTTTACCATCGATTTCCTTTTTTATAGCTGTTAGCAGTTGCCTTATGTATTGAGTTGCTCCTATATTGGGTGCATATATACTTATAATTGTTATATCTTCTTCTTGGATTGATCCCTTGATCATTATGTAGTGTCCTTCCTTGTCTCTTGTAACATTCTTTATTTTAAAGTCTATTTTATCTGATATGAGAATTCCTACTCCAGCCTTCTTCTGATTTTCATTTGCATGGAATATCTTTTTCCATCCCCTCACTTTCAGTCTGTATGTGTCCCTAGGTCTGAAGCGGGTCTCTTGTAAACAGCATATATATGGGTCTTGTTTTTGTATCCATTCAGCAAGCCTGTGTCTTTTGGTTGGAGCATTTAATCCATTCACGTTTAAGGTAATTATCCATATGTATATTCCTATGAACATTTTCTTAATTGTTTTGCGTTTGTTTTTTTAGGTCCTCTTCTTCTCTTGTGTTTCCCACTTAGAGAAGTTCCTTTAACATTTGTTGTAGAGCTGGTTTGGTGGTGCTGAATTCTCTTAGCTTTTGCTTGTTTGTAAAGCTTTTGATTTCTCCATCGAATCTGAATGAGATCCTTGCTGGGTATAGTAATCTTGGTTGTAGGTTCTTCCCTTTCATCACTTGAAGTATATCATGCCACTCCCTTCTGGCTTGTAGAGTTTCTGCTGAGAAATCAGCTGTTAACCTTATGAGAGTTCCCTTGTATGTTATTTGTCATTTTTCCCTTGCTGCTTTCAATTATTTTTCTTTGTCTTTAAATTTTGCCAATTTGATTACTGTGTGTCTCGGCATGTTTCTCCTTGTGTTTATCCTGTATGGGACTCTCTGTGCTTCCTGGACTTGGGTGGCTATTTCCTTTCCCATGTTAGGGAAGTTTTTGACTATAATCTCTTCAAATATTTTCTCTGGTCCTTTCTCTCTCTCTTCTCCTTCTGGGACCCCTATAATGCGAATGTTGTTGCATGTAATGTTGTCCCAGAGGTCTGTTAGGCTGTCTTCATTTCTTTTCATTCTTTTTTCTTTATTCTGTTCCACAGCAGTGAATTCCACCATTCTGTCTTCCAGGTCACTTATCCGTTCTTCTGCCTCAGTTATTCTGCTATTGATTCCTTCTAGTGTATTTTTCATTTCAGTTATTGTATTGTTCATCTCTGTTTGTTTGTTCTTTAATTCTTCTAGGTCTTTGTTAAACATTTCTTGTATCTTCTCGATCTTTGCCTCCATTCTTTTTCCGAGGTCCTGGGTCATCTTCACTATCATTATTCTGAATTCTTTTTCTGGAAGGTTGCCTATGTCCACTTCATTTAGTTGTTTTTCTGGGGTTTTATCTTGTTCTTTCATCAGGTACATAGCCCTCTGACTTTTCTTCTTGTCTCTCTTTCTGTGAACGTGGTTTTTTTCCACAGGCTGCAGGATTGTAGTTCTTCTTGCTTCTTCTGTCTGCCCTCTGGTGGATGAGGCTATCTCTGTCTCATACGATTTTTAAGAAGATGGCTTAAGTTTCTTTGTGACTCTCAGAGGCACTTACAAGAAATAACCCTAAATTAAGTTTCAGTTGTGTTCATGTAATAAGCTAGATTTAGTTTTGCTTATGTGGCTTAAATGTTTTTTTCTGCTCAGGGAATTCTCAAGTCTGGTCTCCATTTTGTGTTTAATTTTAACACTAATAAGTAGCTTTTTGTACATTCCTTAAGATTTTCTCCATTGATGATCAGGTTGTCTGAGCAGGGACAAATTTTATTTTCTTCTTTTCCAATTCATATGCCTTTTTTGTCTTTTCCTTTCCTTATTGTACTAGCTAGCATCTCTAAAACAATGTTGAATAGAAAGGATGAGAGCAAACCTCTTTGCTTTGTTCCTTGGAGAAGTTAATTTTGACATTGTAGGTTTTTGTAGAATCCCCTTATATCTTCTTTTCCTAGTTTGCTGAGAGTTTTTAATCATGAGTAGGTGTTCACTTTTATCAGATGCTTTTTATTCATCCCTTTTTAAACCTGGAAATATATTGAATTAAGTTAATAGATTTTTAAATGCTAAACCAACCTTGTTTTCTTGGGATAAAACCCACTTAGTCATGATATATTATTCATTTCATATATTTCTGTATTTGATTTGCTAAATCTTTAAAAGAATTTTTACATCTATTTTCATGAAGAATATTTGTATTTTTTTAAATAATGTCTTTATCTGATTTAGTTATCAGGATAATTCTGACTTCATAAAATGAATTGGGAAATGTTCTTCCCCTACCCTCCTTCTATTTTCTGGAAGCATTTTGTGTATGTTTACTTGTTTTCCTTAAGTGTTAGGTAGAATTCACCCAGGAAGGTATAAATATATATGGGCCTGTTGTTTTTATTGTGGAAAGCTTATTCAGAATTTTCGTAAATCCAGGTGTTTCAGGTTACATATTTTTGGGTGAACTTTAATAGTTAGTGTCTTTCAAACTATGTGTCCATTTTATCTAAGTTGAATTAAGATAAAGTTGACCTTAAAGTTCCCTCATTCTTTTAATATTGATAAAATATTTAGTTATGACCCATTGTTTATTTTTGATATCTGTAATTTGAATGTTGTCTCTTTTTCCTGATAAATCTGGATAGAATTATTCAATTGTATTGATCTTTTGAAAGATCAGCTTTTGGCTTCATTGATATTTATCTAATTCTGTTTTATATTTAATTGACTTCTACTCTTAATTATTCCCTAAACTCATCACATTGGGTTAAATTTCCTTTTTTTTTTAGTTTCTTAGTGCAGTAGCTGAATCCTTGATCTAAAATTTGATCTAAACCTTTTCTTTTTTCTAATACTTAAGCATATTATGTATAAATTTCTCTCTGAACGCTGCTTTAGCTGCATTTCTCAAATATTGATTTGTTGCACATTCATATTATCCACTTCAAAATATTTTCTAATGTCCTTTGTGATTTCTTCCTTGATTTGAGGTTTACTTAGAAGTAAGATATTTAACTTGAAAATATTTTGGTGTTTCTAGATGTTTTATTTTTGCTGATTTCTAATTTAAGTTTTGGCCAGAGAAAATAGTCTAAGATTTCCATCTTTTAAACTATATTGAGACTAATTTTATGGTCCAGCATATGATCCATCTTGGTTACTATTCCATGTGCATTGAAAAGACTATGTAATCTGAAGTTGTGGCATTATAGTGTTCTTTAAATGTCATGTAGATTAAGATGATTGACAGTGTTGTTCAGATCTACATTATTATAGGTGGTTTTGCTGGTTGTTCTATTAATTGCTGAGAAATGTGTGTTAAAGTCCGCAACTGAGATTGTAGTTTTTCCTTTTTTTTTTTTTCCAGTTTTTGCTTCCTATATTTTAAAGCTCTTTAATTGTGTCAAGTATATTTATAATTGTTTTTTCTTCTTTTTTTAGTATTTATTTTATTTATTTATTTATTTTTGGCTGTGCTGGGTCTTAGTTGCAGCACATGGGATCTTTGTTGCTACATGCAGGATCTTTAGTTGTGGCATGTGAACTCTTAGTTGCAGCATGTGGGATCTAGTTCCCTGACCAGAGATTGAACCCAGGCCCACTGCATTGGGAGCACAGAGTCTTAGCCACTGGACCACCAGGGAAGTCCTTGTTTTATCTTCTTGATATGTTGACTTTTATAATGATGAAATATTCCTCTCTATCTGTAAAAATACCACCAGTCTTCAAGTTTATTTCTTATATCAATATTGTTGTTTTTGTTTTTTACAGATAAACATTTAGACAGCTTTCACTTTCAGTATTTGTGTGTTTTTTTTTAAGGTTTTATATGTAGAAGACAGTTCATTTATATCCATGTGGCAGTCTTTGCCTGTTGATTCAAGTCCTTTACATTTCATCTAATTGTTGATATGACTGCATTTAGATCTGCTTTTTACTATACATTTGAAATTTTTCTTATTGAAGTTTTTCTTCTTTCATTTTTTTTGCCTTTTAAAAATTAATCAAATAAATTTTAAAATTCTATTTTCATACCTCTGCTAGCTTTCTATTTATATTTCTGCATTTTTTAGTGATTGCTGCAAAGGATAAATATATAGTTTATACCTATTCAGTCTACTTAGAGATAATTTTGATTACTTCTTTTAAAATATGGGAGCCTTATAACAGTATATATTTCCATTTTCTCCCCCTTCTTAAGACAATTGTCATGAACATATCTATTTACCCAATAAAGTAACAAATAACATGTAATAATTTTTTCTCTTATATACACATATAGCTTACAAAAAAATAAGGAGAAAAGAAAAAGTAGTTTTATATTTACCCATACTTTTACTATTTCTGATGCTCTTCATTCTTTCTTATAGATCTGAGTTGTCATCTACTGTATTTACTTTCAAATTGAAGGACTCCCTTTAGCATTTCTTATACTGCATATCTGTTCCTGACAGTTTCTCTAATTTTTTATGTTAAAATATTCTTAATTTGCTTTCATTTTTGAAGTATAGCTTTGCTGTAAATAATTTTTTATCCTTTAGTGCTTTGAACATGCAATCCCAATGTCTTCTGACTTTCATAGCTTCTGATGAGAAGTCAGTCATGAAATTTTGCGGTACTCTCACTTTCTCCAAACCTATTGAAATGTTTTGCTCTGGTTTCTTTCAAGATTGTCTCTTTATCCTTTGCTCATAACAGTTTGTCTCTGATGTGTCTAGGTATATATTTCTTTTTATTTACCTTGATTGTTATTTGTTGGCCTTTCTGGATTTGTAAATTTGTAGTTAATATTCTTTCAAATTTCTTCTGCCTCTCTGTCTCTCTCCTTTCTTTCTGGAATTCCAAATATGTGCACGTTAGACTATTTCAGAGGTTCTGTTCTTTTTTCCTCTGTTCTTTGGATTAGAGAATTTTTATTGATCTATTTTAAGTTCACTGATTCTCTTTTTCAGCCCTGTAAATATCTGCTAATGAACTCATCTAGCTAATTTTATGGATTCCTCCTTAAATTCCAGATGCTTTGCCATCTCTGGGCTTTGTACTCTGACACTTTGACCTTTCTGTGACCAAACTATACATAGTTGGGGAATGTACTTTGCTGGGAAAAGCATTAGGCTCAGATTCTGTATAGTTTTACCTTTCAAGAGATTATTTTTCTTTGGTCTCTTCCTGTGTTTTATCATAGTGTCATCCAGATATTTGGACAATTTATACTCTGAATTTTGATCTATTTCCTTGATTCTCTTAGCGTCAGGATTTCCCCTTTACATTTCTAGCTGCTTTCCCTGCACTGAACTCTGGTATCTGGCACTTTTACTCAGTGTGCCTATGGTTTTTCTCTACATCATTTTCTGTAGCTGTGGGGGTTATTAGTACGTTTGGACCAAAAAGTCATAAAGTCAAATTCATTTTCCTTTCAGTTACAGTTTTAAAAAATCTAAACTCTCTTCCTGCTCTGTCTGCTTTTGAATGTTTTATGGCATATCTAAATTATTGTTCTTTATTTTATCCAATTCTTGTAAATATTATCTGTGGAATGTTTACCTGACAATGTCACTCCACAACCATTTACCCTCTCCAGCATTGTCATAAATGGTGGTGTTCTATGGTGTTATTTCTCTGTTAATTCAGGAATATCTTCTTTCTATCTTCAAAATGTTCAGTATTTCTTTCTCTTTTGACATCTTTTTTTTGTTTTCCAGGAATTTTTTATTTATCCTTTTTTTCCTGTTATTTCATAAAATTTGGAATGGAGTAGAGATACAATGTATCCCACATTCATCCAGTCTTCTCAAAAGTGATTACTTAAATATCATGTGTCTCTTTTAAATTTCATATTTGTAAATCAGCTAAGTCTATGCAATTAAAAGCATTTTGAATTACAGTTCTGTCCAAAAATAAGTTAGAGTAAAAAGCTAGAAATTGAAGTAAAAGTTTATTTGAATTTAGTTACTCAGAACAGAGTTTAGAGTTCGGATTAATTGCCAAATTCCCCACTTTATTTTCAGGTACATACTGTCTAATATCTTTGCTCTTCCTCTAAAAATTATTCTATAATATTTGGTTTTTCTATTCTTTATTTCAAATATATTTCTAAGCAGCATCTTATTCTTATTTTTATTCTTGGTTGTATTTTCGTGTCTCATTTACTCATCTAGACATAAACTTCTTGTGGGCAGGGCCTTTACTTTTCATGTCCAGAGAACTAACTCCAAGGCCTTGGGAATGTTGACTAAAAAGTCTATGTTTGTTTTATCTTTCTTCAATTTACTCTAATTACAATAGATGAAGAGAGGCCAATTCACTTAAGAGTCCTAAACCTGAGCACTTCATTTGACGTAAATTTTTTAAGGAGACTGCTTAAAAAGGTATAGATATTTTATTTCTTCCCCACCAGCTGGCTAAATATATAATATCCATTTTTTATTTTTGTTGTTTTTGAAGAAAATTAACTACTATTGCTTGAAATTTTCCCCTGCTTAAATATTTTTTTCTTTTTATATAAAACCTTTTAAAATTTAAGATATAGATGTTCTGCTCTTTAATTTTAATTTGTTAGAATTTTAAGATATTTTTTCAAGCAAGACTTATAAGATATGGTAATGTAAGATTTTTTTTTTTTTTTAAATTTATTTTTTTTGGCAGTGTTGGGTCTTCGTTTCTGTGCGAGGGCTTTCTCTAGTTGTGGCAAGTGGGGGCCACTCTTCATCGCGGTGCGCGGGCCTCTCATTATCGCGGCCTCTCTTGTTGCGGAGCACAGGCTCCAGACGCGCAGGCTCAGCAATTGTGGCTCACGGGCCCAGTTGCTCCGCGGCATGTGGGATCTTCCCAGACCAGGGCTCGAACCCGTGTTCCCTGCACTGGCAGGCAGACTCTCAACCACTGCACCACCAGGGAAGCCCCGGTAATGTAAGATTTTAAAAATAATTTTAAGTGTTTGCTCCATGTAGCTATAGTATGCCTATTGTTTTCAAGTCCAATAGTTCAAATAAGTAAAGAATTTATTGCCACTATATCTATTAAAAATGACACAGTGAGGAGCCCTCAAAAATTTGAGATTAGTTAGTTGCACATTACTTTGTCTGTGAATTATTATCTTCAGAGAAATAGATAAAAGATATATACAAGCAATTACTACCCTGTACAGTATATTATTTATGAAAACACTAAAGAATATGCTTATATATTTGTAATTAAGTTACTGATTGAATGCTGTGTAAATCATAATATATTATCTGAAGTTGTTCTAAATAATAAGTATTTGAAAGAATTATATAGAAACAATCTACCTCATTTTTGTTCAGTAAATGATTTGATATATTTTATTCTTCCACATCATTGACTATCATTATGTTTTAGACAGAGATGTGGGGGTATATTAATAATTCAAAAAAAAAGAACCCTTGTGATTAAGTTTTTTGTTTATTGTTCTGAACTTGTGATTTGATTTGACAATTCAAGTTAATAATGAGCATCTTATACTGGAGGAATTCAGTATTGTTTTATTATTTCACTTCTTTCATATTTACATAATTTGTAAGTATTGCATTGACAAAATTACAATAATAATCACAAGAAGCAAACAGTTATTTAATGCTTCCCTTCTCTTTCAGATACCCATGGAAGTTATTATTGTGGATCACCAAATATTTCTAGCTCTCTTCTTTCTGCATGCATAGTAAGACAGCATTTACCTGTCCTCTTGATAATAGGTGTAATCACGTAACTTGCTCTAGGCTAGTGATAGGTATCATTTCCTTGTGAAAATCTTAAGAACCTGTGCATGGTTTGCCATGTTACTTTTCCCCTGTGGCAGAAATCTTAAATGTGTCTGTCAAATTTAAATCTCTATTATTTTGGGTCCTTGAGAGACTCTGATGAACAGAGCTATTGCTGAATCTCCCTGAACATGAAATGGGCTTTTATGTGATAAGCCATATGCTTTTTGTTTGTTACTGCAGTGTATTCTAGCCTTTTCTGACAGATGCAAAAATTGTTACCCAAGGGAGATGTCGTCATAAATCTGAAATATGTAACACTGGCTTAGCTTTCTGGTGGAAGCCAATGAATAAACTATTTTTGGATTCTGGAAGCATGGCAGTCTGTGTTATGTGGTGGCAAAATATTTAGTAAAGTTGTTTATGAAAATGTGAAAACAAGATAATGTACCTAATGAACTTGTAGCTCTAGGGCAAGTTGTTAAAAACCAAAGCTTTAGTAGTGTGTGTTCCTTGATGGTGGCTGCATTTGATAAGGAATGATAGACAGGACAGAAAAGACTTAGCTTGAAAGTAGAAATGAATGGAAATAGAGTACATGAATTCAAGATCTTATAGAATTGAAGAGGCAATTGTTTATGAACTCCAACCAGTAAAACATAAAACTGGGAAGGATTTTAAGTTACAAGGGATGATTAAAATTCAGCCTAGTAACAACAATCAAATTAAGGTATATGGCTGTTTAAATTGCTTACAACCTCTGAATGGATTAAGATGTCTCAAAGTAAACTTCTAATTGGGGGTGTGATACCCTTTAACCATTAGAAATGGACAAAATGATTCAGGGGTATGGCTTTCCACCCAAAGCTTGATAGACTCAAGATACCAATAATTAAGTTGAAAGAATATTGCAAAGCAAAAAAGTATAGCAATTTTAAGAAATAAGACTAAAAAGAACTGTGAGTATGGCTATTGGCGCATGAGGCTGACGGAAATACAATAGATAAAAAGCTAACTAATTTTTTCCTCTGAATTTTATTAAAAGTGGAAAGTCATGACTTGTTGATATCAAAGAAACCTTGTGGATTCAATCTAATGAGCAAATCTGATTTATTAGCAATTCATACAATTCAACATCACTCATCTTGAATTTACAAAAAGATTCATGACAAAATCCTTTACTATTAGGAATTTTTTACTGGCAATATTTCTACCTGTGTTGCATTTGTAGGTATTTTATAACAGAGTTTAAATAATGACATAAGTCCTTTCTTCACATTGTAAAGTTTTATAAATAATTTACCAAGTTAATCAGGCTATTTTTAAAAAGCACATAAAATCTATATACTGGATATTTTCTCTATACATGTCGATAATAATTACTTTCAACACTTTCAAAGCATCCAGTGTTCTACCAATAATGACTAATATAATTTTCAACCCATATAAAAATTATATTTAATACAAAGACTTGATTTTTAGGTATTATTTACATGTTTCCTTACTCGTATTAAAAAAAGAAACTCTTAACACTATAACCCATTTTATTCTTATTTCAAGGTTCACACAGCAGCTAATCTGGAACTTTGACTTGCTATACTAGTCCTAGAAATTATGTCCTCTAAGTGTTCTCTCTTTGAGAGTTTCTATTATAAAAGATTTTAAGACCCACATTGAACCAAATAAAAGGTAGTGGGTATGTTTACTCATGTTTATTTATTTCCTTCCTTCTGTTCCTCCCTCTCCATCTTTTCTTCTCCTCTTCCTCATACTTCTTCATTAATAAAAAAATATCAGACAGCATTTGCAAGTACAGTAATGGCACTAGTTACATAATTACTGAAAACAAGTCTACTATCTTTTAAAATTATGATCAAAGATGTTAAAACAAAGAAGAAGATCATAATATTTCTGTAATAACAACAGTTCCTCCATGAAGAATAAATCAGTGTGTGAACAAGCATTGAAACACCATATGAAGAAAAAGTAACATTGGTTATAGACTGAGAGACTTTTCCTGTGATACATCTAAGTTTTTGTGACTCTATGACCCTAGAAACATGAAAGGTACCCCCAAAGAATGATTGATTGGAATTCCTGTAGACTTTAGGGGTGAAAGCATAGATTTGGAAAACAAAAAGAAATGGCAAGTTTCTTTCACCCAAGCATCATACCTTTCTATAAGTAAAATATGGACATACATTTTTTAAACAGGCTATAAGAATCAAATTGTATAGCAGTTGCCTGAACAGATAAGTTGAGTTCTACTTGAACTCTCATTTGACTTTCTCCAAAAAAATGTTATTTCTAAGTTACTCGAATCCTTCCTTAAGCTTCTTGCTCAGTGGGAAGTGTAATGCAAATATTTTCAGATGAGTCACCTCCCTTTATAACTGATTTCTTAATATTTTGACTTTCTGGTTGGGAGCCTGCCAAAATAAGGCATGTCTCATGGATTGCGAGAGGATGGAGAGGGTATAAATAGGACACAAAGGATATCTTTTCTATAAGATAGTCAGATAACCAACTCTAGCTGAAAGTGTCAAGAATCCCATTATTCCCATAATCTGTTTTTAGTTTTATTATGTAAATTTTTAATGAAAAAGTTTTGTTTCATTTTAGTCAAAGATACTTAAAATTTTTTTTAAATTTTTATTTGGGAGCATTTATTTCCCATTACACTGCCAAATATCTGTTGTTATATTCACAGTGTATTGCTCTTTTTGACAGTGGAGGTTCAAAAGTCTAGCTTGTTATTCGTGCCATATAGCTTTTTACATAAAATTTCAAATACACCTCTTAAGGAAGACATATATCTAAACCATCCAGGAGCCCTGACATTCCATGGGCAACTCTGTAGCGGGGACATATAAGCTTGTGAAAGCTGTGTAATTCTCTCCACTTGTTTGATTTACCTCTTTGGGGCAAGAGTGTAACCTTCATGTATTCCACCATCTATACATGCTATTTAATGACACATGAGAGCAGTCAATTAGTTTAAAAATAGGTTTGGTTGCTTTCTCTCATCACTATGAAAAATCATGTTCTCTTAAAAGGGGGTTTTGACATTAGATTTGATTTCTCACCACAACACACAGATTCAGCCTTCTAAGTGAAAATGCTGCTAAACACGCACCAGCCTTTACTTCCATATTGCACTCTGAATTTATCTTGTTATTTAGAAAACATCTAATGCAGCATATGAAATATGGAGACATTTTTAGGTAATCCTGTAATCTAAATGTAAGGAGGTAATACTCATTGAGCAGGGACTGATTCTGAAATAGTACTGTTTGGGGGACGTTACAGAGAAAATCCTTCGTCCACAATTTCAAATTGACCAGATTACACTAGAGATTGATTGTGTTTGTTTGAAAACCTATCTGTTCTTACCAGATAATACTGTATTTTAATGGATGTGGTTTGAAACAGACCGAGAAGAATGTTTGAAAGTTTCACTTACTTTTATCCCCTCGCAACTTCACCCACGTGAAACTGAGTCACCCATACAAAACAGGTCTTTTCTCCAATACAAATAATTCTTGCAAATAGATACCTGTGAATCATTAGCATAAGTGGGAATTAGCCAGGTTAGGAGGATGCAAGAGAGTGTATATGCAGCTAAAATAACATTTATGAAAGCTGAATATGAGAGGGAAGAACACCAGAAGCACAAATTCCACACTTTTAAGAAGCACAAATTCCACACTTCTTCAAAGGCTCATTTGAAAAATCTTTTATGAAGGAAATCAGGAATCAGTTTAATACAGTGGTAAAAAGAAACAATTAGAACAATTAGAAGAAACACTTTTCAGTTCTAATACCACTCATGATTCATTTAGTTAATAATTTTGTAATGAACATGTAGTATATGTCAGATACTGTGCCAAATTCTAGGAACCCCATAGTGAACAAGGCACAGTACCTACTCACAAGAAATCACAGTATTGTAGGGGATATAGAAAGACTCCTACAAAAATCTCCAGACTTACCATCTCTTAGATGAAAATGAAGTTGCATTAGCCTTAATGCCTGAACTTGGCATGAGGCTTTTTGCTTCAAACCTACATAACTTGGAGACCTCAGTTCTCCTTCTAAGCCTCCTGAGTTACCTGAGAATTCCCAAGGGTGTCTCATATGTGCTCACAGGATCCTTCTGTGTTCTCCTTTGGGTTACTGTAAAGGCACTTCTGTCTGGTGCCTATGTGGTCACTGTTAGGTGCCTGGTGTCTTTGCAGTTACTGAATGCCACCTGACTAGTGTTCAGTTTCTCATATTCTCAACCCTGCAAAATCCTTGAGCTACCACCATGTTGCCCTTAGGCTGGTATGACACACTGTTCTTCAACAAAATACAAAACGTGATCTAAGCCCTACCTGTATGTTGTGCTTTGTCACCTGAACTCCCAAGAAGAGCGGCCTGTGCCCCAAGGCTTACAAAGTTCTGTCAGATCCAGTGCCTGGGGACAGACTGGAGAAGAGATACACATTCTGTTCTTCATTTCCCGCTTTCCTCTTCCTGCTAAAAAAAATTCCTTCTCAGAAGTCTTTTTCCCCCCAGTACAAATAATTCACACACATAGACCGGCAAATCTCTAGCTAACAATTTAGCATACACAGAAGCATTCCATTTTGTAAATAAACAGTTAATTTTTATATAAAATAGACTATGATAAAAGTTATAACAGAGTTCACTTACCAGATTTTGGGGTGCACACATAGGAAAGGTGCTGAACCCAGGCTCAGGGAAGTAAAGGTGTGGGGCTGGATGGAAGTCTCCCTGAAAGACATGACAACAAAGCTGAGAATCTAAGGATGAGTGAGAGTTAGGCTGAGAGGATGCATAAGAGTGTATGTGCAGTTAAAATAGTGTTTATGCAGGCCCAAAGGAGAGAGAGAGAAGAACACATTTATTTAAGAAGTCCCAATTCTTCCCTTCCTCAAAGGATCAGTTGGAAATCTTTATTAAGCTTTCTCCTCTCACTTCCTATTCATCTATTTATACCCTCTTTTTGCACTGATTACAACCAATCTTCTATTTTAATTATTTGTAAGCATATCTACCACCCATTGTTAGAGGATAAGCCCATTGTGGGTTCTGCTGAATTATTTTTTACACCCTTCACATTAATAACCATTTGCATGTAACAAGTGCTTCATTAAAAGCAATGTGCTTCATTAAAAGCAACATGCTTGAAGTGGCTAAGGATGCTTGGGATAAACAGATACACTTTTTATGAACTAACTAACAGTGGCATTGAATGAGTGATGTGATAGAAAGCTCACTGGTTCTACGTAAAAAGGAAAGGCTGGGCAAGATCCGTCTTATCTGTTGTAATAATTTCTTAGTAGTTAGTGTTACCAGAGCATTTATGAAACAGTGATCAAAAGAATAATCACTTAGTTCTTTATATTCTACTTCTTAATTTACTAACACTAAATATCTACCTGAGCCAGGCACTCATTTTTTATTTAAAAAAATTAATGAAATAGATGATTCATACAAAGTAATATATGACATACACATAAAGCCTAAAGGCTAGTAATAAAACAAAACTCATGTACCTGCCACATAGCTTAAGAAATGGAACATGTCTAAATAGTGTAATGAAAAATTTCTTCTCCTAACAAAATGGCAAACCAACATGGGCTGCTGGATTCCTCCCTCAGCTCTGGGGAAATTTTAGAACTTAGAACTAAAATTGTAGGAAAAATTAACATAATATGCTGGAGGAGACCAAATGAACGTGCCAGCATGCTGTAGCACTTGTTCTATTAGGAAGAAAGTTAAATTGGTCCTAAGTTAAATCCATCCATCATAAGAGCACATATAGAAAATATGACATAAACGGAATAAGAACACTCAATCTGATGGAAAGCAAGAATGGAGAAAAGCAAAGCAAAGAAAAATACAGAAAATGGAAAATATTTTTTTAAATAATAGCAGTATTATGTTCTAAAATAATAGAACTTATAATAAAAACAAATGGGTTAACTTGGCCAATTAAAGGTAGAGACTCTAAGATTTGATTTAAAATATTTAACAACATTCTCTACTAGAGTACCAATTTTAAACAATGTCAAGATAATGTTGAAAATAAAAGCATGGGAAAGGATATGTAGGTCAGTATGAACCAAGGGAAATCTGGGGTAACAATTTTAAGTTTGATAAAATAGAATTTGAGGCTAAAATATAGTTGACTAGAAACATATTGTATACTTAAGAAAGGAAGGATAGACTATCTGTAAAGCCCAGGGGGTATGCATATATAAAAAGAGGAAAGAGCATATGAACAATATCTTTGAGGTCCACACTGTGACGTTCATTGATTACATCTCCTATCCCACCTCCCCCAGAGGTAACCACTATTCCAAGTTTGGGGTTTATTATTTCTTTGTTAGATTTCTATTACTCCATAACAAATTATCAAACTTTGTGGCTTAAAACAGCACACTTTTATTATCTTACAGTTTGTGTGTTCCAGAGGTGCAGGCATTGGCTTAGCTGGGTCCTCTGCTCATTCTCCCAAGGCTGCAATTAAGGTGTCAGTTGCACTGCATTCATCAGAGGCTCACCTGGGGAAATATCCCTTCTAGCTCCCTCAGGTTGTTGGCCGAATTCATCTTTTTGTGGTTATAGGACTGAGGCTCTTGTTTCCTTGCTGACTGTTGGCTTGGAGTTGCTCTCAGCTCTTGAATGTTGCTTACCATGCAAACTTTATCATGGGCCTTCCCACAGCATGTCAGCTTACCTCAGGGCCAGTGGGAGAATGTCTTACTTTAGTTGGCTAATATGGAGTCTTACATAATGTAGTGTGATTACAGGAGTGACATCGCATCACCTTTGCCCATACTCATAGGTTCCGCTCATACCGCAGGGGAGGATTATACAATGGTGTGACTCATTAGGGGTCACCTTAGGGTGTGTCTGCAGTTTGCCTTGACTTTATTTTTTCATCATATATATATGTATCCTAAAAATAGTTGTTTAGTTTGTATATGCTTTTGAATTCTACATAAATGGAATAATTCTATATATCATATTCTCTAATTTGCTTTTCCACTCATAATTATTTTTTGATTCATGCATGTTGATATGTCTCACTGTAGTCCAGTCTTTTCCATTACTATGTATATAGCAATCTATGGTAAAACTGTCACAAAATCGATTTATTTTTCTACTTCTGAAGAAAATTAGGCCTATTTCCAATTTTTGCTATTCCGAACAGTCTTGCTATGAGCATTCTTGTTCATGTTCTTGCTGCAAATGTGTAAGAATTTCTCAGGGATTATAATCCATTCTTTATACAGGGGCCAGAGTAAGTAGTCTTTTAAAAACTTAAATCAATTTAAACCCCTCCAGTGACATCTCATTGTACTTTTTTAAAAAAAAATTTTTATTGGAGTATAGTTGCTTTACAATATTGTGTTAGTTTCTACTGTACAGCAAAGTGAATCAACAATACATATACATATATCCCCTCTTTTTTGGATTTCCTTCCCATTTAGGTCACCACAGAGCATTGAGTAGAGTTCCCTGTGCTATACAGTAGGTTCTCATTAGTAACCTATTTTATACATAGTATCGATAGTGTATATATGTCAATCCCAATCTCCCAATTCATCCCACCTCCCCCTTACCCCCTTGTTATCCATACGTTTGTTCTCTACGTCTGTGTCTCTTATTTCTGCTTTGTAAATAAGATCATCTATACCAGTTTTTTCAGATTCCACATATATGCATTAATATATGATATTTGTTTTTCTCTTTCTGACTTACTTCACTCTGTATGACAGTCTCTAGGTCCATCCACGTCTCTACAAATGACCCAATTTCGTTCCATTTTATGGCTGAGTAAGTCTATGGCCATACCACCCTGAACACCTGATCTTGTCTCATTGTACTTTGAGTAAAATCCAAACTCGTTACCGTGGTTTACAAAGCCATACATGCTTTGGCCTTTGTCCATGTCTGTGACCTCTCCTTGGACTAGCCTTACCCTTGCTCATGTTCCACAATGGCCTTTTCCTTTTCCTCAAACATGTAAAGTTTTTCATTCATTCTTGCTCTTAGGCTTTTGTACCCTCTTACTAGAATAGTCTTCTTTGTAGCCTTTGGATGTTGATTCCATCCCATCATGCATGATTTATCTCAAATAGTATCAGAGTGGCCTTTCCTAGCTACCAAATCCAAAGTAGCTTCCCACTCACTCTCAATCCCATGACTCTATTCTAATTCATGTCCTAAAATCTATCACTATGATAGTTTTCTTTGATTTATTAATTGCCTACTAATCTGTTTATCTCCCCATTTTGAATGGAGTGGCTTTCTGTCTTACAGCAGGAATCTTTTTATACTACTCATCTGTATATCCCCAATACCTGGCCAAGTGTCTGGCACATATAAAGTTCTTAAAATTGTTATAGTACAATAAATGAGCAAAAAAATAACTACAGTATCAGAATTTGCAAAAGCTGGTTGTATAGAAATAAAAGTAAAAAGGATTATGAAACAACTTTTCTACAGACTGCAGGTGGGCTCAGAGGATCTGTCTGTCCAATGTTCTCCTTTCTTGTTAAGGAATGTTGCCAAAAGCCAAAATAAAGAGTTTTCTTTCAGACAGAAGTTTGAACTAGGAAGATATGACATAACAATGCTGGATGAGTGAGTCTGGGGAAGGGTTGGGAAATGCTGTCTTTGCAGGCCAATCATGGGGCATTTATTTGTTGACAGCCTTACTGGCTCACTAATTAGAACTGTAAAATTTCAGGTGGGTGACAGTAGCTTATACACTAATTCTGCTTTTTGCCGCTGCAACTGCTGGGCAGCTAATGCTATAATTGATGGACACTGCCAGTTGCTGAAATGGATGGGAATTAATATTCAAATTACCATTGTTAGAGGTCATAATCACATTCTCAGTTGCATCTAAAAAGGAGTGTATTTATATTGCCTCTATCAATAAAACAATAATATAATTTTGGGGAACAAACATGCCATATTTACCATGGGTGTTGAATATTATAAATATAAATATAAGTAGGTACATTAACTTTTAACTTTCTATCAATAATGTATTCAAGTTCTATCCCACCCTCAACTAACAGCCTTTTAAGAAAAACACAGGAAAAATAAAATAGCTAAAGAGATGGATCCTCAAGAAGAATAGTGTTTGTTCCAAAATTATCTCAGAGCTCTTATAATTATTGAACATACCTGATCAATTAAAATAATATGTGCATCATCATGCTTTAAAGGAAATGAAACTTTTGGGAACACATTTTTTGTAATGGGGCATAGCCAGTTAATTGATTCTATATTGGTGAAATAGAATGTGAACTCTTGAAGTAGGATGCTCTTATGGTGGTCAAGGATTTTTGAAATGATAGTATATCACAATATTTATTTTTAAAACAATGATTATGTCATATTCATTCTGTTGTAGTGAATACAACTGGGAGTAAGAGAGTAGTGACAGATTTTCTTTTTTCTGGTTCTCTTCATGTGCTTGCTTCTGACCATTTCTTTTTGGTTTTCCTCATGGGGTTGCAGCCTTGGGCCCACCTTTATTTTTCACTTACACAGTAATTCCAGACTCTAGCTACACCTCCATAAATTCTGATTTAAGTGGTCTGAGGTATGCTTGGGCATGAGTACCTTTTCAGTTGCTTCTAATATGCAGCTAGCATTGAGAACAAGCATTTTATGCTGTCTCCTTGAGTATTTCATTCACTCTTATAATTTGATCTACTATGCTGATGATTCACATATGTATATCATCAGCTCTAATTTAACCTGAATTTCACTTGAATAGGAAAATGCATGCTTGTCCTCTCTCCTTGGATGGTTTCAACATGCCAATACTGGACTCATCACCCACCAAGTCTTCTTCACTTCTTCCTTGATCTATTTCCTGCCTAGAATCCTAGAATCAATTATAGTCTTTGCTTTGCCTCTCCTACTATATTCAAGTGTTCAGGAATCCTGACACTTTGTCTTGTAACTGTTTCTCAAGTCTTTCCCTTTCTCCTCAACTGACTTTCTTATGTTTATCTAAGATCTTCTCATCTTAGCTTTCTTAATAGTTTCAACAGATTTCCCTTGTTCAGATCATCTTCTCTACCTTTCAAACCCACTCACCATATCTATTTGGAATGATATATTTAAAACACAAATGTAACCACACTACTCACAGTTAAAATTCTTCAATGGCTTCTCATCATTTATTAGATCCAGCTCAGGCTTCATAGCAAAGGCAATTAAGTTAATTCCATGACTGACTTATGTTTCCTTTCTCATTGCCTGATTGTACATGATTCACACTTTAGTATCCAGGATATGGAGCGGCTTATAGTTGTCCCTAAACATCAAGTTCTCCTAATCCTTCATATTTTCGTTCATGTTCTTATTTCTGCCTAAAATTACGTTTCCCTGAGACTCACTTTGGGATGAAAGACACACATAGATTGAAAGTGAGGGGATAGAAAAAGATATTTCAGGAAATGGAAAATACAAGAAAGCAGGGTAACAATACTCATATCAGACAAAATAGACTTTAAAACAAAGTTCATAAAGAAAGACAAAGAAGGACACTATATAATGATAAGGAGATCACTATAAGAAGAGGATATTATACTCATTATGATACATGTACCCAATATAGGAGCACCTAAATATATAAAACAAATACTCACATACATAAAGGGAGAAATTGAGAATACAATACAATAATAATAGGAGACTTTAACACCCCACTGACATCAATTGACAGACCTTCCAGACAGAAAATCAGTAAGGCAACAGAGATCCTAAATGACACAATAGACCATTTGGACTTAATTGATACTACATCCAAAAAACCCAGAATATACATTCTTTTCAAGAACTCACAGAACATTCTCTAGGATAGATCACATACTAGGACACAAAACAAGCCTCAACAAATTTAAGAGGACAGAAATTATTTCAAGCATCTTTTCTGACCAAAACAGTAAGAAACTAGAAATCAAACATGGAAAGAAAAATGGGGGAAAAAAATCACATGGAGACTAAACAACATGCTACTAAAAAAAATCCCAATGGCTCAGTAAATTAAAGAAGAAATCAGAAAATACCTGACAAACAACAATGAAAATTCAACCTCACAAAACCTATGGGATGCAGCAAAAGCAGTTATAAGAGGGAAGT
This sequence comes from Balaenoptera musculus, assembly GCF_009873245.2. NCBI lineage: Eukaryota > Metazoa > Chordata > Mammalia > Artiodactyla > Balaenopteridae > Balaenoptera > Balaenoptera musculus. Next base: position 45,592,541 of record NC_045789.1, on the reverse strand, counting down.
TCTTAGAAATACAGGCCTTCCTCAAGAAACAAGAAATATCTCAAACAACCTAAACCACTAAAAGAATTACATAAAGAAGAACAAACGAAACCTAAAGTCAGCAGAAGGAAGGAAATAATAAAGATCAGAGAGGAAATAAATAAAATAGAGATAAAAAACAATGGAAAAGATCAATTAAACCAAGCACTGTTTTTTTAAAGATAAACAAAATTGACAAACCTCTAGCCAAGCTCACCAAGAAGAAAAGATAGAGGGCCCAAATAAACAAAATGTGAAAGAGGAGAAATCACATCCAATACTGCAAAAATACAAAAAAATCCTAAAAGAATACTATAAACAGTTATGTGCCAACATATTGGACAACCTAGAAGAAATGGACAAGTTTCTAGAAACATACAGCCTGCCAAAACTGAGTCAAGAAGAAAGAGATGATTTGAACACTAAAAGTGAAATAAAATCCGTAATAAAAAAAACCAAATACTTATTTGTCTCACCACTAAAATATAAGTGGGAGCTGTGTCTTACCATCTTCATATCCTCAGTGCCTGCCTGGAACTATATCTGGAATTTAGCAGGCTTTAATTACACACTTTTTGAATGGAATGGTTCCTGACATCTCCACTAAATCACCATATGTCCTTTAAGCAAATCACCTCAGTGAGTGTGTTTCCCTACTCTGAAATGGTTTGATGAATTATGGCTATAAATTTTTTGTGATCATTTCTCTTAAGACATTTCAGAAAGCATCAGGTAATATATTTTTTTTTAAAGGAATTCCTTTGTTATTTATTTATTTATTTATTTATTTATTTATTTATTTATTTTTGGCTGTGTTGGGTCTTCGTTTCTGTGTAAGGGCTTTCTCTAGTTGCAGCAAACGGGGGCCACTCTTCATCGCAGTGTGCGGGCCTCTCACTATCGCGGCCTCTCTTGTTGCGGAGCACAAGCTCCAGACGCGCAGGCTCAGTAGTTGTGGCTCACGGGCCTAGTTGCTCCGCGGCATGTGGGATCTTCCCAGACCAGGGTTCGAACCCATGCCCCCTGCATTGGCAGGCAGATTCTCAACCACTGCACCACCAGGGAAGCCCAGCAGCAGGTAACATTAACAAGAAAATGTCATCTTATTTCACAGTTGCTCCTCCTTACTTGATACTCCCTTTAAGGCATTCCTAGCGCTTTTATGCATGAAGCTGTCCTTACCTAATGCCTAAGTGCATTCTCTCCTTTTTGCACACTCAATTCTTGATTATCCATGGTTCTGGTAGAAAGGGAGAGTGTAGAGAATCTAAAAATCTCATTTGCGTCAACTGCCTCTTTCACCAAATCTTTTGCCAGAGACCATAATGAATGTAGAAAAGTTGGTGGAGGTACAAATGATCTATGAAATGGCAAAAACTCATGTTGTCAGAAAAAAAGAAAATGAAAAGCTCTGAATAATACACATCTAAATAGTCAGTCACAGAATAACATAGAATTGACCATATTTTAAAAATGAGAATTTAGTGTTTATGATAGGTGAAGACTGATAAGTTCCGTTTCTAGGGTATCTAGAAAGGATACCTAGACTTGTTTTAATCATAGGCAAAGTGAATGGTTGCATACATGCTATTGTGCCAGGTGTTCTGGGTTGATCCTGTTTCTCCAAATGTCACATTCACTCTCTTGCCTCAGTGCCTGCATTTCTGTCATTAAAATATACAAAGTATACTGAAAACGGGGGAAACCAAAAATAAAAATAAACCCCACCTACACCTAATATTTTTAGGTCTGGCTATCCTTATGCAATATAAATATATGTTTTTATATTCTGATCACATAGATTTGTAGGGACCATTGTATTCCATTCTCAACTTTAGAAGACAGTTATAAGGTAGGTGAGTCAATGTAAATATTATTTCTTTAGGCACTTACCAAATACTGTGTTTTCTCAGTGGAATTGATAAGGTCAGTTGGAACTTTGAAAATGCTCTGGAAGCACCTGCAGCTTTTAATACCCATATCGTTTCAAAGGCTGATATTGCTGGAGATGGAAGATACTTAGATCTTTAAGGCATATTTTTTTGTATTAAGTTTCTCCAGAGAAACAGAACAAATAGGGCGTGTGTTTGTGTGTGTGTATGTATGTTTATGTATGTGCAAAGAGATTTATATGAAGGAATTGGCCCATGTGATTATGGAGAATGACAAGTCCAAAACCTGCAGAGTGGGCTGGCAGGCTAGAGACCCAGGAAGAACCGTTACTGGCTCTTGAACTTGCAGTTCAAGTCCAAAGGACATTTGCTGGCAGAATTTCCTCTTGTTTGAGGAAGGTCACGGTTTTGCTCTATTCAGACCTTCAAATGGTTGGATGAGGTCTACCCATATTATGGAGGGAAATCTGCTTTACTCAGAGTTTACTGATTTAAATGTTAATCTCATCAAAAAACACCCTTACAGAAATATCCAGAATAATGTTTGACCACATAACTGGTCACTGTGGCCCAGACAAGTTGATAGATAACAGTAACCATCACATCCTTCATCTGTTAGATAATGAAAGGGGCCCAGGGAAGTGAAATTACTTGCCTGGTAGTTGAGTTCAGACTAGTATCCAAATCTTTTGGTTTCTTTATTGGTACCTTTTCTACCATAGAACACTGACTTTTCATAACTGTGATAATAAGAAAAAAAAAAAAAGCAGTATTTAGGTCTGAAATAAATGACTCAGAAATAAATGCCAATAGTGTTTCATTAAAAAAAAAGTCTATTGGACAGGGCTCTCATGATATTTCAGAATGTCTAGCATACTTGATCCCTGCCTAAATTGCCAGTAGTAGATTTGTATTATTTAAAAAAATACAGCTTTATTGAGATTCACATACTATAAACCCATTTAGAGTGTACAATTCAGTGATTTTATTGATAGAATATTCACAAAGTTTTGCAACCATCACCACTACCTATTTCCAGAATATTTTCATCACTCCCCATTTCTTCTCCCTCCCTTCCCTAGAATCCACTAATCTGCTATCTCTATAGATATGCCTTTTTCTGGACATTTCATATAAGTGTAACCATATAATATGTGGCATTTTGTGACTGGCTTCTTTCACTTAGCATGTTTTCAAGGTTCATCCATGTTGCAACATGTATCAGTACTTCATTCCTTTTGACTGCCAAATATTATTCCATTGTATGGATATACCACATTTTGTTTGTTCATTTGTCAGTTGATGGATATTTGGGTAGTTTCTACTTTTTAGCTATTAGAAATAGTGCTGATATGAACATTTGTGTACAGTTTTTTATGGGGACACATGTTTTCATTTCTCTAGGGTATATACTTAGGAGCGAAATTACTGGGTTATATGGTAACTCCATATTTAACTTTATGAGATGCTATCAGACTCTTTTTCTATGGTAGCTGCACCATTTTACACCATTAGCAATGTATGTGGTTCCAATTTCTCCACATCCTCACCAACACTTGTTATTACCTATTTTTTCTTTTAAAACCATCTTAGGGGGTGTGAAGTGGTATCTAATTATAGATTTGATTTGTATTTCCCTAATGACTAATGATTTTTAACATCTTTTCACATGCTTATTGCTGTTTGTATATCTTCTTTGGAAAAATGTCTATTCAGATCTTCTACCCATCTCTCAATTGCATTATTATTATTTTTTACTTTTGAGCTGTAAGAGTTCTTTATATATTATGGCTACAAGCCCATTTATCAGATATATAATCAACAAATATTTTCTCCCATTCTGTGGGACTTATCAAGGACACTTTCTTGATTGTTCATGAAGTATAAAAGTTTTTAATCTTGATGAAGTTTGATTTACATTTTCTTTTTTTTTTTTTGCTTGTGTGTTTGGTGTCATATCTAAGAGATAACTGTTTAATCCAAGGTTACAAAGATTTACTCTTATGTTTTATTCTAAGAGTTTTATACTTTTAGGTCTTACATTTAGTTCTATGATCCATTTGAGGTTTTGTTTGTTTGTTTGTTTTATATATTGTGAGGTAGGGATCTAACTTTATTTTTTTAATACAGATATCCAGTTGTCCCAACATCATTTTGAGAAGACTATTCTTTCTCATTCAAGGGTCCTGACACCCTTGTTAAAAATCTATTAACCTTAAAATTAAGGCGTTATGTCTGGATCTAAATTCTATTCCACTGATCTATATGACTATTTTTATGTCAGTAGCACACTGTCTTGATTACCGTGGCTTTGTAGTAAGTTTTGAAATCAGGAAGTATGAGTCCTCCAAATTCATTCTTTTTAAAAGTTATTTTGGCTATTCTGGGTTCCTTGCATTTCCATGTGAATTTTAGGGTCAGCATGTCCATGTCTGCAAAACAGGAGGTTGAAATGTTGATAGGGATTGTGTTGAATCTGTATATCATGTTGAGGAGTATTTTCATCTTAAAAATATTGTCTTTCAATTCATGAACATGTAATATCTTCCCTTTTACTTAGTTATTCTTTAGTTTCCTTCAGTGATGTTTTGTAGTTTTTTAGTACATATGTCTTGCATGTCCTTTGCTAATTTTTTTCCTAAGTATTCTACTCTTTTTGATGCTATCATAAATGGAATTGTTTTCCTTATTTTATTTTCAGAATGTTTATTGCTACTATGTGGAAATACAATTGATTTTTGTATATTGATCTTGTATCCTGCTCTCATGCTGAGCTTGGCTCCTGTCATTTTGACAACTAGAAATTACTCCCATGTACAGTTGACCCTTAAACAACACAGGCTTGAACTGGGCAGGTACACTTATACACAAAATTGTTTTCAATAGTAAACACTATAATACTATATTATCCTTGTTTAGTTGAATCTGCAGATGTGGAACCACAGATATGGAAGATCTGCATATAAGGAGGAACCACATATATGGAGGGTTGACTATAAGTTACACGCAGATTTTCAACTGCATGGAGAGTCAGTGCTCCTAACCCCCACATTGTTCAAGGTTCAACTGTATTTCCAAAAGCTTGTGGATGGGGGAAGGTGGTAATTTGCCCAAATGAGAATCCCAAATGAAGGGAGCCTGAGTATGGTCTGAAAGGTGAGGGTTGAAACTGTTGACCTGAAACAAATAGACTGTTATTTCCCCAGCATAAAGAATCATTATTTGGGATCAGCAGAGATTTGCAGGTCTGGGTGTGCAACCTTGGTGCATGCACCACATGCAAGTTCCTGCTCAGTAAGGGAAGGAGAACACTTTTATAGAGAGGAAAAGGAAGTTGAGAGTCTGTGGCTTTTCATTGGCTGAGTCCTTGCCAAGAAAGAAAAGGAGTCTTTCTTCTTCCTATAGGGCTGGGCTATTGTCACTGAGCATGAGAGGTCCCCCTACTGGTCTCCCAAATCTACTTAATTGAGGTTTCTGTTTATTAATTTTTTTTTTTTAATAAATCCCAGAGAACTAAATGGTTTTCCTGCTTAATAAAAAACTGAATTTCTTAGAATTGTCAACTGTCAATGCTGGAAATTGGGATTACTAAACCTCTTGACATGGAAGAAGAGAGATGAATGACAAGGATACACTTGAGAAAGAAAACCTATAGCTCTCATGGTGATAAACGAGTACTAAAGAGAAGAAAAGTCAGAGAGAAATTCCTTGTGGTTGGGATGTCAGAAGAATTGTAAAATGTCTTATGTTGTATTTTTATTTTATACTGTGCAAAATATCCCTTGATTTTAACTAATCCTTTAGTCAAAGCCTATAACACCTTTGTGTATGTTCATCTGGCATGGCAAGGGAATGAAACACTCTGGTTAATTTTATTCTACTTAAAAGGAGAGTCACCATTATATGATATAGTTTGCTGATTTCCTAAGAGCTAGAATATTGCAAAACATATTTACATTAAACTTTTCCTAGACTAAAGAGGCAACATGGTAAAGTATTTATATCATAGAAGGGGAGGGGAAAGACAGAGAATGAAATGCTCTAGGAAGTGTTTTTCTTTCTTTCTTCCTTCCTTTTCTTTCTTTCCTTCTTTCTTTCAATTCCTTTTTGTTCTAATACTTTACTTAGTTGACAACACTTAGGGTTTTTTTTTAATATTTATTTATTTATTTATTTGGTTGTGCAGGGTCTTAGTTGTGGCAGGCAGGCTCCTTAGTTGTGGCATGTGAACTCTTAGTTGTGGTATGCATGTGGGATCTAGTTCCCTGACCAAGGATCGAGCCTGGGCCCCCTGCATTGTGAGCGTGGAGTCTTATCCACTGTGCCACCAGGGAAGTCCTGAAAGTGTTTTTCATAATTTGTCATATATAATACAATATATTTATGCTGTGGGGATTGTTATTATCATCATTCCATTTCACAGATGAGGAAACTAAAATTAACAGAAATTTAAAAATTATCGGGGATAGTGCAGCTAGTAAATGGCAAAATCAGGCCCTTGATTCCAAAGCCCTTTCTCTTTCCACTATATCATGCTGCTTTTTTAGGGCAACTTTGTCACCCATCTGCAGGAGTGCTGTTAACATAGAAGACGATGTGAATGGTGCCTGCTAGAGTTGGGAACACAGTGGCCCTGAAGAGGAAGGAAGACTCTGGTCCTAGCTACGTGACCTGGGAAAGTCACTTGCCCTTTGTGAGTCTTAGTTTCTATAGCTGTACAATAGGGATACTAATATCATATCTCTCTCTTTTTTTTTTTCTGAAGTATAGTTGATTTACAATGTTGTGTTAGTTTCCAGTGTACAGCAAAGTGATTCAGTTACACACACACACACACACACACACACATACACACATATGTATATATATGTGTATATGAATGTGTATATATATGTATATATATATTCTTTTTCATATTTTTTTCCATTATGGTTTACTACAGAATATTGAATATAATTCCCTGTGCTATATAGTAAGACCTCATTTTTTATCTATTTTATATACAGTAGTTTGTGTCTGCTAATCCCGAACTCCTAATTTACCCCTCCCCTCTTCCCCTTTGGTAACCATAAGTTTGTTTTCTATGTCTGTGAGTCTGTTTCTGTTTTATAAATAAGTTCATTTGTATCATATTTTACATTCCACATGTAAGTGATATCATATGATGTTTGTCCTTGTCTGATTTACTTTACTTTGTATGATAATCTCTAGACCCATCCATGTTGCTGCAAATGGCATTATTTCATTCTTTTTTATGGCTGAGTAGTAGTCCAGTGTGTGTGTATATACATATACCCCACATCTTCTTTATGCATTCATCTGCTGATGGACTTTTAGGTTGCTTCCATGTCTTGGCTATTGAAAATAATGTTGCTGTGAACATTGGGATACAAGTGTATTTTCGAATTAACATTTTCTCTGGATGTGAGCCCAGGAGTGGGATTGCTGGATCATATGACAACTCTATTTTCGGTTTTATGAGGAACCTCCATACTGTTTTCATAGCGGCTGCACCAATTTACATTCCCACCAACACTGTAGGAGGGTTCCCTTTTCTCCACACCTCTCCAGCATTTATTATTTGTAGACTTTTTGATGATGGCCATTCTGACTGGTGTGAGGTGATACCTTGTTGTAGTTTTGATTTGCATTTCTCTAATAATTAGTGAAGTTGATCACCTTTTCATGTGCCTATTGGCCATTTGTATGTCTTCTTTGGAGAAATGTGTATTTAGGTCTTCTGCCCATTTTTGGTTGCATTGTTTTTGTTGTTGTTGTTATTGAGTTGTATGAGCTGTTTGTGTATTTTGGAAATTAAGTCCTTCTTGGTCACATCGTTTGCAAATATCAATATTTTCTCCAAGTCCATAGGTTGTCTTTTTGTTTTGTTGATGTTTTCCTTTGCTGTGCAAAAGCTTATAAGTTTGATTAGATCCCATTTTGTTATTTTTGCTTTTATTTCTATTGTCTTGGGAGAGTGACCTAAGAAAACATTTATGTCAGAGAGTGTTTTGTCTATGTTCTCTTCTAGGAGTTTTATGGTGTCATGTCTTATATTTAAATCTTTAAACCATTTTGAGTTTGTTTTTGTGTAGAGTTTGTTTTTGTGAAGAAGTGTTCTCAGATCATTGCTTTACATGCCGATATCATCTCTTGATGACTGCCCTGGACTTTGTTGTGAATCATAAAAGATAATGTAAGAGGGCTTGGTAAAAATGTAAAGGTGGATAGAAATAAGGAATGTTGAAGAAGAGGTAGAATTCACATCAATCTCTTTATCTGTCTCCAGCTCATCATGAGAAACATTATTTATCATTATACTAGAGGTGTGTGCTGGTGCCAGCACCTGGAGAGTTTTAGTTAATAGAATGCTGACTGACAGAGGCTCTGCCCCCAGGTATTTCTGTGGAATGAAGGCCTCCATGAGTGCAAGGCTGCCCAGCTATATCCAGAATCTGTATTTAAAGGTGGATGCTTGGAAGACAGCTGGAGAGGCTGTGCTTGACTGGGAGTCTGGCAAGCTGCTTAGTATCCTGAAGAGGAAATGAAAAGATCCTGTAGCATGTTCTGTCAGGGGTCTGCAGGAAATGGGAAAGATTGCCCTATTATATTTATTGGAGATATTATTATTTGTTTTATGCTGTGTGGAAGGAGGGCCAGAGCTATAATCTATTGATCATTTAGTTTTATGAAGTTCTCAAATGGGTGATCTGGTATTTTTCTGACAGAGAGGCTATGGTTCCTGAACACCAGTAATAAGACTGTCATGTCATTTTCTTCTCATTGGTCTTTTTATTGCTTTTTATCTTTGCTGATATTACCTCTCTCCAACCTCACCTCCCCGTTTGCAACTGTCTTTTTATCTCCCCCCCCGCCCCCGACCCAGGGCCACGTTTAGGACCAGCTTGATTCATTTCATAGAATCTGCCCTGTGTTTCTGAGAGATTATTCATCTTTGCTTTTCATGTTTCATCCTGTGAACCAGTCTGCCCGCTGCAGTCACTGTTGCAAAGTCTTCAGAGTAAACACTGGAATGTAACTTGGGAAGAAATAGGTCAGAGCAGCAGAGACCAAATGTTCATTTCGCAGCCACGGTGTGAGTAGAGGGGTAACAGAATGAGGTGGCTCTCTTTGTGGGCCTCAGTTTTCTGTCAACTCTTTCCGGATCTCCTGGGATGCCTGCTCCTTCAAGATCCCTGAGAGTCTGCGTGGATGCACATTGAGAATCTTCCTAATATCAGACACCATGGTTATTATGCTCCTTTTGCTCTATTATTATACAGAGAACAAAACTGAATAGATACATTCTTTCTCCCCCTCGTCACCTAGGAGTGCACTAAAGAACACAAAATCTCCTTAGAAAAAACTGCAAAACAGCTTGGCTCTCAACTGGTGACAAATGAGGAGCAGCGCCCCCGGGTGGTCGCCAGTGACCACGACATGGATGAAACACCATCCTGCCCTCACGCCAGGCAGTCAACCAGATGAGGCAGTTTCAAGCCATTCACAGGCTGGCTGTGCCTTTGCTCCCCAGGAACACAGAGTTAAGAAAGAGGAGCTTTACAAAAACAAAACAAAAACAAAGAGTATACCTTTAATGAATAGGTTGGCATGCATGCAATGAGAACAGAAAGACCAGCAAGGCAGGCAGTCGGTGCCCAGGCTAGTGAAGAGTTAAGCTCCGAATGGCTGTGGGATGCTGGTGTGATGGCTGGGGAACAACTGCCTAATGTCTTTTAACTGGACTGTTTAGCAAAGCATCATTATGAATGTAATTGTGTGCTTGTGCAGGCCCACCGCACAGAGGGAACGCTCACAGTAAAGGTATGATTGTATTGCCCGCTGCCATGCCAATTACTGGATATTAATGGCAGGGTGGCATGCATATGCCGGAGCTGGGAAGCAGAAGGTTAATAGACGAACAGCACCAGAAGAGCCCATTTATCAGTTTCTATTTATCTCTCCTTGGGAGGTGGCAGGTTTACAGTAAATACCTTCTGTCCTCCTAATTTTCTAATGATGGGGATAATGATGGAGAATGGTGAAGTCATTAACTGGGACAGGCTCTGTGCATCACTCTGTCAACCATATCTCCCCAAGACCTGCAATGAGAAGTGATAGGCCCCAGCTGTTCACCAGAATCCCCTCCTCCCATCCCCTCCACCCTAAACTGCAGGCTTGGGAAACTGCTCCCCAAATGAAGAAGACGGAGGCCCTGGGTGGGTGGAGAAGCATGAGAGAAGGGGAGCGAAGCTCTTCAGACAAAAGTACAGCTCTTCCTGCTATCTGCCCTTTGCATAGAACTTGGAGGAAGCACTGTTGATACAATGCTGGAATGCTTCTCCAGTGATGCCAAAGCTACTGTGAATTATAGGTAGAATTGGATAATGACTCACTAATTGAAGTGAGTCTGCTGGGGGAGGGCAGAGAAGCAGATTTCACCAAATGTTTTTCTTTTCAAAAACTGGGAGAAATTTAAATTATATATAATTCATTTTCTCACCTCACCTCTAAATGAACTGGAGATACTGGAGGAAAATCCCTCTTGAAGGGGTAAATCTTTTTCTTTAAAATTCTGAAGGTAGACTAAAACAGCTTAGATTGATTGGCTTGAATGTGCTTTTTTTCCCCTAATAGTGGTCATGAGGTATCTATTTCATCTTACTGTTATACTTAGAATCTTTCAGCTTTTACTTATTCCCTAAACAGCATAACTTAGATTTGCCTCCATAGTTTATAGAGCCCTTGAAAAACTATAATCTTATTTTTTATCTTTTTATGTGGTAAGCCCATTGGCTATTTCTAGAATTTGCCCTCTATTAGTTGAGGCAAGCTGGTATTTTACCTGTATGGGTTAGGGTTATTTTGCTATCAAATAATGAAGAACTGCTTAGGCCAACAAAAGCAAAACATGAAAGTGTATCCTAATGACATGTTGTTATCTCAGGATCAGGATCTTGGGACCTCAAGAATAGTCTGAGAAAATTGATATGTGTACTGTTAGTACTATCACTCTCTCACAGGTCTTGCTTCTCTCTACTCACTTACTTCTTTTCTTTTTCTATAAATCTACTCTATTTTCCTCAGAACACACGATGGAAAATAGAGCTGCACATAGTGCCCCGCTTTGTATATTTCAGGTGCAGACCTTGAAGATAGACCAAGTCAACTGATCTTTATCTGTCTTTCTCTCTTTCTTCCCGCCTCCCTTCTAGGGGTGGAACTCTGCCTCAGTTATTTTCCCATATAGCCAGGACATTGGAATCAGTCATATGAACACATGCATTATGAGGGTGGAGTGACAGAGAGTCACCAGAGATAGGGAAGCTGTGAGCTATGAAGACAACCTATTAGGTGCCCACTATAGCTAACCCTTATAGAATCATCTGGTGGTAGGAAACAGGGGAAGAGCATAGTCCTGTCAGGATTTGCCTCTTGGGAAATTAACTTCAACAACACTGAAGAGTGATTAGCTCTCTTGGCATCAGACCGGGATCAATTCCCTGTTCTGCTACTTATTCACTGTATGATCTTTCCACCTCCCTGTGATATCAGCTCTGCAACAGGGATGCTAATAGCATTGTATGTATTCAGTGGGGAGTCGGGAGGATTAAACGAGGTGATGTCTCTGAAGTGCTCAGTCAGCACCCCACGTAGAAGAAGCTCCCTAAATATGTGGTGGCTATTATGGTCGTCACTGTGAATTTTCCAAGTCTGATATGTTTCCATTCTCCAACGCTGAGCCAGTCTTTTATAGAAAACTTGTGGTGGACTGTATTTTCAGAAATGGCCACTTTTCCAACCCTACATGCTCTTCCAGATCATGGTCACTCCCAACAAGATGTGAAGTTATTTCTCTTTCTCTTGAACTTGGGTGGGCCTTTGTGACTGCCTCAGTGAACAGAACGCAGCAGAAGTGGTGCTGAGGGATGCTGGATAATGAAATACAATATGGCTTCTATCACAGCCAGCATCATGGGCATGTGACCTATGCAGTTGCACAGGGCCCTGCACTCAGAAAAGCCCCACGTTTGGTTTAATGCTCTATTGTTCCTGTCTTGAAATTTTTAGTATTTTTTGAATAAGGGGACCTGCATTTTTCAATCTGTACTGGGCCTCAAAAATTACATTGCCAGTCCTGCTTCCAAATGGCTCTCTCTCAGGACATATACCTTGGTATCCCTAAACCAAAGTGTAAGTAAGAAGACCAGCTACGCTGAAGATGTCATGCTGGAGAGGCCATGAGGAGATTACCTTGGGTTGGAGAGAGATGATTGAGGAGCTCCATTCCTCCAGCCTCAAACTATGGAGTCTTCTCAGCCCAGGTGGCAGATAAGTGAATGAACAAGTCTTCAGGTGATTCTAGACCCAGCCTTTAAGTCACTCAGCTGAAACTGAGTGGGGCACAGACAATCTGTCCTGGTCTCACCCTGCTCAGATTGTAGATTTGTGAGAAAAATAAATGTTGTTGTCTTAAGCTACTAGGTTTTGGGGTGGTTTGTTATATAGCCATAGATAATAGGAGCCAAACCATTTCTGAGAATAACATTGAGAATGGAGTGTCTTAGTTCTGAAAGAGGTACAGATATAAATGATCAGTTTTTCTAATTTAGAGCACATTAACACTTACTGATGTTAATACTACATGAAACATCGTTTTCATTTTCAGCTTAAGAAGTTTTCAGGATATTTTGTATCACAATGTTATCATTATTACTGTCATTAGTTTATATTGTTCTATGAATATGAAGGTGTAATCTAGCAAAGGCCATATAGAATATGAAAAGCTGAAATCACAAATGCTTAGAATCACAGAAATAAGTATAATACAAATAATATTAAATATATCTATCATTTTTTTTTAATTTAATTCAAGTCTTTTTGAGCATTTACTGTGTATTGGGTATTGCACTGGGTGCTGGAGGTCCACAGACAAATGAGACAAATGTGGCCCCTGTCGTCACGGAAGTTACAGTCAGATGTGGGTGAGGAACAGAGAGTAAACAAAAATACACATGGGAGAATTTATAATCATAAATAATATTATGTGCTATGAAAAGAAAAATCCACGAGGAACCACTGAGAGAGAACGTCCAGGAAGGGCCTCTTTAAGGAGACACATTTAAGCTGAGACATGAAGAATGAAGAAGAGCCGGGAGAGGAGTGTTGGGGCAGAGACTAGTGTGTTCAGAGACCCTGAGATCTGACAGGACTTGGCATTTTGGCCCAGTGCCAGGGACTGGCTGTATGAAGGAAGTCTTTTTGTAACTGGTAGAAAGTTTGGATGTGAAGGCCCAGAAAAACGTCAGGAAAATTGAGGAAATTTGTCTTTTCAAGAAAATAAAGCACAGAACTTTTGCTTCATAATTACAAGGCTCTCCTTTTCCTGTTCTTCACTCTCAGTATTTTACAGCTGTGATCTATGAGACTTCTAGTAGGAGTATTTTTTTTTTTTTAATTCTGAATTTTTTTTAAAACAAGTAATCTTATTCAGGAAAAAGAACCCACCATTACTTTGGGTAAATACAAGAAAAACATTTCACTGACTAATTGAGATTGTTCTGTAAAGTAATATTTAAATAGTATAGCATTCACTGAAACCTAAGCTGTGAAACATTCTTTTAGAGTTGATTCATTCATTCAGTCTATAAATATCTGTTATGTTCCTATTATGTGACTGGTGTAATGCTTGGCACTGGAAATAGTCTCTGTATTCTTGATATCTAAACATCTAGATATTTACAGTCTAGAATCTAGACTGTAGATAAAATGTGAGCAAGTAGACAAACAGTAGTTTTATAGTTATCGTATAGTAAAATCTATGAAAGGGGAGGTACAGGTACTGAAGCATTTAATATGAATTTGGAATGAAAACAAGGATTATTTTAATGTAAACATAGCACCATTATTGGATGAGGTAATGTAGATCTTGTACTTTTAGTGAAAATGTTACTATCCATTCATGGATTATTACTTTGTGCCTTATGCATGATCAATGTTTAATCTTAGATTGCCTCTTTCCTGGTTCTGGAATGTGTATTTAGGAGTACTTAGCAAATGATGATTAAAAAGTCAAATCTACTATAAAATGCTATTAGCCAAAATGAATTACAAAAAGTAATATAAATAACATTTGGTTGATCTACTGCTTGGACATTCTATGTGAGACTAGCACATAGAATGTCTAGTAAATATGCATTCATTATTTGTTTCCTCATTTATTTCTATTGTTTTCTCTTTATGGGTGTAGAAAGTTGATCAGGTTCAGAAATTTAGGACACTGAGAAGAATGTGAACACTATCAAATTTAGAAAGTAATATAATTGGCAGAAAAAGGTATGAAATTAGGAGCTTGGAAGTTTTGCCTTGAGTTTAAATTCCTTCATTCTGAGTCATAATCTATGGTTCTATCATTTGAACATTGGGAGAGTAGTGTTTTTAATGATTTCATGACTGCTCTATAGAGTATGAAATGAAATTAATTAGTGAGAAAATGCTCTCTCTTAATAATACAGTTTCCCTCACAAGATCCATTGTCTCACATTGGAACAATTTCCTTGAATCACTCTTGAAACTATATATATTTTTTAAACTAATAAGACAGCTTGTTGTGTTGCAAAACTATATATTAACCTATTTTAGGGAAAAAAAGTAGTTTTATCTTAGAATACACTTGGCAGTTTAATTACATGCTTTAAACACTTTCCTACAGAGGCCGAGGAGCTACTTATTTTGTGGCTTTTTTTCCAAGTGTCTGGTTGTCCACACAGATGAGCTCTATTTTATTTTGTTTCTTTTATTTTTTGGCTGTTCCACTCAGCTTTCGAGATCTTAGTTCCCCGACCAGGGATCGATCCTGTGCCACCTGCAATGCAAGCACAGAGTCCTAACCACTGAACCGACAGGGAATTCCTCAGATGAGCTCTATTTTAAACACATGACTGAAATCAACAACACTCAAAGCTTATTTCCAGAATGTTCCCTTGACATCTTCTCCTTCATCTACACAAGGGATTCTCAACTCTGGTAGGAACAAAGGTTATTAGAATTACCCACGGCAGCTTTTTCCAGCCACACATGTCCTTTGCCCTACCCTAGATTTAGAAGCACTGATACACACTAGTGAAGAATGACCCTGGTTCTTCTAGCCTCCCCCAAAAACCCTTATTTAACTTCAGGATGAAAGACTAGAGATGTCTCCATGCAGCTACTTCTCAGATATTGCTAAATAGTGGTAAGGGACATGAATTCTGAGTCAAACTGCCTGCCTGGGCTCCAAACTCAGGTTATCATTCACTAGCATTGTAATCTTAAGTGTTGAAAGTGATATTATGATGGACCACACAGATCCTCCTTTGGCTGAAGGACTGCTTCTCCCAGAAGGGCTATTGGCAGAGAGCTTTCAGAAGTAAAAAGGCTGTGTGTGCATGCTAGAGTAGATAGCTTATGTAAGACTGGAAACCCAGCAGAAGACTGTGACCCATGAGAGAGACTGATGATATACTAATGAGAAGGGTAGCAGCATCACTTAGAAGTTCAGTGGTGGTTGCCCTCTGTAGCACAGGGCTGGAAGGAGGAGATGCCCTTGTGAACTGGACTCACTGACAGCAGTGGGGATAATAGGACTCCAGAACAACAGAGGCCAGGTGGTAGCACATAATCATCAGAACATGAATGGACATAATTACTGCCATGGATGGCAAAGTTAAAGGATGCCTGAAGTCTGCCCACTGACTTAACTCAGGAGCTGGAACAACAAGTCCTTCTTTAAAGGGGATCTAAGAGGTATCTCCACATTCACCACGGTGTCCATAAAGGTAGAATAAGTGGGCAGATAACAAGGGTACTAAATTTACATAATCAAAAGATATGAGGTAGAATAAGTGGGCAGATAACAAGGGTACAAAAATTTACATGGTCAAAAGATATGAGTAATGCATGACCAAGAGGCTGAGGGCAGTTACCCCAATAAAAATGTACAATCCCTTACCCAGTTCTAGATCTGAGCCTGTTGACAGACCCAGAATGCACTGACTGAAGGAGATGCTATATCCCCAGAGTGAAGCATGGTAATGACTCCCACAGTCCTTCTCGAAAGAGATGGGTGGCAATTTACTTGAGTAGCTCTATACTGGGTAAATAGGAGGGAGTACCCAGACATCTTAGGCACTGTTGCTCACAGAGTTTCAGTTGACATTGATACCTGGAAACCTGAAGCATCATTGTAAGCCAACTGTTAGACTGAGGACAACTTTTGTGAGCCAAAAACTAGACGGGCAGAGGAGTGACATGATAGGACTTATACTTTTAAAGGGTAACTGTCTGTGGTATTGAGACCAGACCCTAGGGGTATAAGACTGGAGGTAAGGCAAGGAGGGTATTGCAAAAATCCAGGGGAGAGATTACTGTGGCTTGAATCATGGTGGCAACTGTGGAAGTGGTGAGATGTGGTCAGACTATGTGTGGAAGATAGAACCATCAGAATTTGCTGACAGATTGAGTGTGGGGTAGAGAGAAAGAGGAATCAAACATGATTCCCAAGTTCTACCTATTTGGCCTTCATGCATAACAGTTTGCTCTGTACTGATTTAGAAAGTTCCAGTCCAAGTTATTAAACATCTTCAGTATTCTGAAGAAGTGGTAATAGAAGTCTTTCTGGGGTATACTTTTGAAGAGCTTTTAAAAATGAGGAGGTTGAAAGTCTAATATTTTTCACTCTTTTAGGAAGAGTGCTTCTTACCCCAAATGCCAACCTTAGGACATTGATTAATGTCACTTATTCAGACCAAATAAATCTCTAAGTACTGATGAATCTAAGCATATGAACTAATGCAAACACAGTAATTGTGATGGTTAGTTTTATGTGTCAACTTGACTGGGTTAAGGGATGTCCAGATAGCTGGCAAAACATTATTTTGGAATGTGTCTGTGAGGGTGTTTCCAGAAGAGATTAGCATTTTAACTGGTAGACTGAACAAAGAAGATCATCCTCACCAATGTGGATGGGCATGATCTAATCTGTTGAGGGCCTGAGTAGAACAAAAAGGCAGAGAAAGGGTAATTTGCCCTCTTTGCTTGAGCTGGGATGTCCACCTTCTCCTGCTTTCGGACATCAGTGCTCCTGGTTCTCGGGCCTTTGGACTCTGAATTACATCACTGGATTTCCTCATTCTCCAGCTTGCAGACAGCAGATTGTGGGACTTCTCAGTCTCTATGACCCTATAATCTATCTACCTATCTATCATCCATCCATGACTTTGTGCCCAAAGTCATGACAGAATTATGTGCAAGAAATAAGGGTTTCAGAGAAACTTAATGTGGAAGCAGGGAGAGAATGGGCATACATCCATCTATCCATCATGTTGTTCCTTTTTTTCTGAGAACCTTGACAAACATAATCATCAACTTTATTACTAGTTGATATTCATTACATTTTTATTTGGAAATAGTATTCAATTAATTATTTAGGAAGGATACTTAAAGGTATATAAAACCACACCAAACAAAACCAAGAAAAAAACCCACCCTGATTCACTCTTGTTTCCTGAGACTGAAAACCATAAATCAGAATGAGTTGGGCAGTTTCATAGTAATCGTAGAGAAATAGACTAGCAGTCATAGAGTAATTATAGTACTAGTAGATTTGGAAGGGACATTGGGGGCAATCCTGTTCAACCCTTATTTTACAGTTAAGAAAGCTGAGGCACAAGGAGCTTAAATAACTCAAGTTTGGCAGGACTTCAACCAGAACTGCTGTCTCCTGATTTTGCATTCCATTCTTCTTCATCCACACGACCACACTCCCTGCTCTCTTAGCTCACATTAGATGTGCGAAGTATACCAATATAGAAACTTTAGCAAGCCGGGTGGATATACTTTTGTGGGTGAAAAGAATAGGAGATTTTGAAGAGAGTTGGCGTCTTTTTTTTCTCCAGTAGGAGACAGAACAATGTATTATTGTATTTTTGCTTGGTGTAATTATGAAACAGGAGGGAAGTAACAACTGACACTGCAGAAATACAAAGATCATGAGAGATTACTACAAGCAACTATATGCCAATAAAATGGACAACCTGGAAGAAATGGACAAATTCTTAGAAAAGCACAACCTTCTGAGACTGAACCAGGAAGAAATACAAAGTATAAACAGACCAATCACAAGCACTGAAATTGAGACTGTGATTAAAAATCTTCCTACAAACAAAAGCCCAGGACCAGATGGCTTCACAGGTGAATTCTATCAAACATTTAGAGAAGAGCTAACACCTATCCTTCTCAAACTCTTCCAAAATAGAGCAGAGGGAGGAACACTCCCAAACTCATTCTACAAGGCCACCATCACCCTGATACCAAAACCAGGCAAAGATGTCACAAGAAAGAAAACTACAGGCCAAGATCATGGATGAACATAGATGCAAAAATTCTCAACAAAATACTAGCAGACAGAATCCAACAGCACATTAAAAGGATCAAACACCATAGTCAAGTTGGGTTTATCCCAGGAATACAAGGATTCTTCAATATACGCGAATCAATCAATGTGGTAAACCATATTAACAAATTGAAGGAGAAAAACTATATGATCATCTCAACAGACGCAGAAAAAGCTTTCGGCAAAATTCAACACCCGTTTATGATAAAAACCCTCCAGAAAGTAGGCATAGGGGGAACTTACCTCAACATAATAAAGGCCATATGTGACAAACCCACAGCCAACATCGTTCTCAATGGTGAAGAACTGAAACCATTTCCTCTAAGATCAGGAACAAGACAAGGTTGTCCACTCTCACCACTATTATTCAACATAGTTTTGGAAGTTTTAGCCACAGCAATCAGAGAAGAAAAAGAAATAAAAGGAATCCAAATCGGAAAAGAAGAAGTAAAGCTGTCACTGTTTGCAGATGACGTGATACTATACGCAGAGAATCCTAAAGATGCTACCAGAAAACTACTAGAGCTAATCAATGAATTTGGTAAAGTAGCAGGATACAAAATTAATGCACAGAAATCTCTTGCATTCCTATACACTAATGATGAAAAATCTGAAAGAGAAATTAAGGAAACACTCCCATTTACCATTGCAACAAAAGGAACAAAATACCTAGGAATAAACCTACCTAAGGTTTATTCATGTTTACTTGGAATAATAAGAACTGTGTTATTTATATGATCAAGTGAGATTTTTGCTAGGCCTTGATGCCTAGGCTTCCCCTGGAGCTAGAAAGAGCTGTTGAAGTTTAGGAAGTTGGAAATGACAGTAGTGCCCTAGAACTACACTGGAGCTGGTGGTCTGGGGTCACAGCACTTACAGGAGGTAGGAGGGTAAAGGAGACCCAAGACATGCAGGAGGAGGAAGGCTCCTCATCCCCTGACCTGTCTGGCCAGTCCTGGGGGCTTGTGCTTCACACCTCTTGTTCTCTCTGATTCCTTCTTAGCATTTAGTCAGGGACTCAAAAGCTTGTGTGGATAACAAATTCTTTAGAAATAGAGGGAATCTCTAATGAACACTGTAGATTGGGTAGAAAATGATTTTGAGATAAAATCATAAGGTTTTAAAGAAAAGTTAGTTGAAATCTTCTCAAAGAAAATGAAGAACTGGGGAATTTTCTCATATCTGCTTACATGTTCCTTAAATGCAACACATTCCTGATGCTAAGGTATTTGTTACGAGGGTGACGTGAGAAAAGGTGGGAAAACAGTTTCCTAATGCTATTCATACATTCCCTGGGTCCTCACATCTTTGAGGGCCCTTGTAAGGATCCTGTGTGTGGATCACTGGGAACAATTGAAATTCTCAGGTAGAGAGTACGAAGGTTGGTCCCTGTGGTTCATTTTCCTTACAATTTACCAGCCAATGCTACATAAAGACCAGAAGAAGGAATGTAAATGTTTGTATTTAAAAACTCCAGACTGCTTTAGGGGCAAAATTTACCATGAACTGAATTACAACTGATGTATCAGCTCATTTAGCTCTTGCCTCCTTAGCTTTGAAACATCAAGTATGACATAAATCAAGATGTACATTAACAAAAATGGTATAAAACATCTGTGGATTCTAAATAAGGGAAAAATCACGTTAGTCACCATGTAAACAATGTGTGTGTGATAATTTCCATAAAAACAGAAGGTATCCAGGAACTCAAACAGGCAGAAGAGCTGAAATAAACCTTTTATCCCAATGCAAATAATGTAAAAAAGGAACCATCTATTGTCTCTCCCTGCCCCCCACCGCCCAGCATGTAAGGAACATTAAAACAAATAGAATGACTCAATTTCTTTAAATTAAGACAAATAGATTCTTCTTGAAAGAAAGGGAAAAATAATTTCTTGTTGAAGCACGTAATTGCTGGCAAATGATCCTCTGGGTATTAAGAAGTCACACACTGCCCATTAGGGTTTGCTGGGACAGTTTGCTGCTTAATTCTGGACAGAAATTCTGCCTTTAAAATTATTGCCTATGGTCAGTTTTGAAGAAAGGTGAGCCCTGAATACCCCATAACAAAAATACATGTGCGTTCTTATTTTGTTCTTATGGTCATTGTAAATACCTTTTGGCATCAAATAATTTAGGCGCCAAATTACGTTATGTTCTCAACTGATACATTTCTACTGGCAGCAAAAGGAACCAAAGATGGTTGATTGTGTGCATCAAGAGGCATTAAGAGAAATTCCCAAGTTATCATGCTCTTTCCTTTTCCCTTAATAATGACACATTAATCAAGTAGCCTTAGAAATCACAGATGTGGAGAGTTGTGGGGATAAGAGACAGGTCTTTTTCTTCCTTTGTCCTTAAAATCGTAAAACTTCTTATTTCAACAACCATTGTACCTGAAGTTAGCAGTTTGTTTCATTTGTGCTGTATAACAAAGAGAATGATATTTTCATTATTTGCGGTATATCAGTCTGTTCCTTTCCTTGCCCCCATTAACAATAAAAACCCATGCAGTTTTCAGCCATTATCATTTTTCTCCTGATAAACCATCTGTGACATGGAGACCTTGAAGCTGGGAGTTCTGACCACAATGTTCAATAGACTGTGCATGCAGCTTTTTCAGAGGTAACTGCTGTAAAAAATCAGCTCCACTGTTATTCCCCTCTGTTATGATTTTTCTCTCGCTCCTTTTTATATATGGAATGTAATGTGAGTTCACATGAATTCAGCCAATGACATTTTGCCTGACAATAGAAACTACATCTAAGGCTCTTACTGGATGCTAGAGTTGTCCTTTCCCTTAACTCCAGCTGCTTTTGCTGCTGTATTTAATTGAGGAGCTAGAAGGAAAATGTTCTCACTACAGAGCTGCTTTGTCCATCCTTTATGGAGTCTTTCCTTACAAGGTGCAGGAGCCGTCTGCCTTTTGGATAGATTAGGTCCACATGAACTGATTTTACCACAAATAAAATGAAAAGGAATTAGATGAAAAGTCTTGTCCCCACCAACTGATTTCATAAATAAATAAACTCATGTAGCTCTCCAGAGCCTCCTGATTTTTACTTCAAGTCTTTGTGAAGCTGAAGTGATATTAAATGGTAATATGGAGATAATGTCAAACATCAGTTATAAAAATAGATCTAAAAATAAATGTTAATGGATCGCTTTTTGTGTTTGTGTATGTATTATTCACGGTTCTCCAAA
This sequence comes from Balaenoptera musculus, assembly GCF_009873245.2. Taxonomy (NCBI): domain Eukaryota; kingdom Metazoa; phylum Chordata; class Mammalia; order Artiodactyla; family Balaenopteridae; genus Balaenoptera; species Balaenoptera musculus. Next base: position 45,570,995 of record NC_045789.1, on the reverse strand, counting down.
GAAACAGAACCAATAGGATATGTGCCTATAAAGAGATTTATTTTAAGGAATTGGTACATGTGATTGTGGTGAGTCCCAAATCTGGTGGGGAGGCTGGCAGCCTAGAGACTCAGGGAAGAGTTGAGTCCAAAAGCTCTGCTGGTAGAATCTCTTCTTTCTAGGGAGAGGTCAGTCTTTGTTCTATTAAAGCCTTCAACTGCTTGGATGAGGCCCACTCCAATAACGGGGAGTAATCTATTTGACCCAAAAGCCACCATTTTAAATGTTCATCTCATGCAGAAACACCTTCACAGAAACATCTGAATAATGTTTGACCAAATATCTGGGTATTGTGGCACAGCCAAGTTGACACATATAATTAACCATCATAGTGCACATATTAATGTTATATAAGCAACACTTATAATAAAATATCACTTGGGAAGTTTACAAAAGCTCAGAAAGTTTCTGAGCAAGACAATTATTTTATTTCCCATACACATACCAAGGGTAAGAGTTTACATTTTAGTTTTGATTATAGACTGTTACGATACATGTATGATCAGGAAGTTTGCACAGTCAGGAAGTTCTCTGTTGAGTTCTCCTAGGTTGTAGTACCTGGTATTCTATTGTACTTTGGGGGGAGTCTTCTTGTATCAATGGACATCTGTAAGACCCATTATATAGTCACTCAAATAGTAATTTTAATCTCTATCTTCAATTAAGAAATTAGGCTGTTGCAAAGATAGAGCTTATTTTAATTTTTTTGAATTACAAAATATCAACACTGTGTGTGTGTGTGTGTGTGTGTGTGAATTTTTATTTTTTTACCAAGTCGTTTCATAGAGTGTCTATAATTGGAATAAACTTTGTCTTTAGCTCATAATGCTTTGAGGGTGAACGACATTTTATTTGAATGTTGAATTTTATTTTTCCTCTGGGAGTATCTGAGCCAGTGATGGAACTGGGTCCAGATGAGGGTCCCTCACCTGTTACTTCCTGGGCCCCTCCTTTGTTCTTTCTTTACTGAGCTGTGAGACCCTCTTCCTTTTCTACTTTACCCCAAGAAGGATGACACAAACATGAAAAGAAATAATCAAGCTGAAGAAGGGAATGTGTATTTGGGGGGAAGAAAATGTTTTTTCACATGTAAGTTGATAATGGAAGCCCAGTGTTCTACTGTTCGTAGAGAGTGTACAGTCATGAGCTCATTTGAGGAGTACAGTTAATATTAATAGTATGAAATTTAAAGTTAACATAATTGTTTCTCTAAAGTGGGTTTGTACCAAGACTACTTCTGTTTTATATCCCATGATACTTTTATATTTTTTAGTAATAATAAGAACAGGTCAGATTATACTGTAGAAAGTTGAGATTTAGGGTGTATCTTCTTGGTAGTAATTGTTCCTTTGAAGTAAATTGTCTCTATAGGCAGTTTAGCTTCCTGGGAAAAATAAGTTCCCACAAATGAGATAAGAAGAAAAGTTTACTCCTTGTCTTATTCTACCTGAGACCAGGTTTCATAATAACTGTGCTAATAACCAGATAAAAGCACTACAGATATAGTTGTTAATATCATACGGGGAGGATTAATAACTTTTGGAAACATTTCTCATCTACTCTGATCTGATTGTCCTTATAGATGGGAGATATTATCAGCATTTGAGTTAAACATGAGAAGTAAAATTGAGCGAAACTAGAGACAAATGGATTAATACATCTTTTGAACAATAATATTTAGAGATATTTCTAATTCAAAGTTTCCAGTGAATTTTAAACCCCCTTTGCTAGTTGTCACGGCCCAGAAAGTTGACTATACTTAAAACTTATTTTATTCTTAGTTTTGTCCCTATTTAATGGTTAGGCATATCTTTGAATCACAGACATTTTTCGCTTGCAAAATGGATGATACGAGTCAGATATATGTTTTAGGGGAGTGGCAAGTACTATTTATCAATTGTGTGGTTTTGGAAAACATGATGATACAGATGTTAAATTCAGGATATTTAACTTCTTCACAGAATATGAGTATTACTAAATTAGTTATTGGATATTTTCAAATGTTCATTTTACTAATTTGATAAAAGGTCTAGAGAATAGTTCAAATGATGACCTATCTCAAATATTCTGGAGAAATATATTATGAAGGATAATCATAGGTCATGGAGAGCTTCTATTCATCCAACAAGTATTTATGGAGTACTTCCCGTGCATTTTATGTATTGTGCTAGGTACTGGGCATATTGTTTTATACACAGAAGCATGGTCCCTGCTCTCATGGGACTTCAAGTCCAGTGGGGAAGATGCACAATAAACAATACCCACAAACACACACATGCGTATACTTTGTAATGAGTGCTATGAAACAAAAGAATGAAGTGCTGAGAGAGAGAAAAACTTTAGGGTAGTTGTGGGGTTTACTTTAGATTGGCAGATCAGGAAAGGTCTTTCTGATTTGACGTTTATGCTGCAGTGTGAAGGTTGAGGAGACTGCCATGCAAAGGATGAAAGAAATCATTCCAGGAAGAAAGCTGAGTGTGTGTGAAAGCCCTCAGCAGGAACGACCTTGGGGAATTCCTGAAACTGAAAGAAGGCTGATGAGATTGGAGCATAGAGAGCTAGAGGGAGAGAGTGGAATGAGTTTGGGCTTTCAGTGTTCAGATCATCATGACTGTGGCAGGCATTAGGGTTTTACTCTAAATGCAAGTGGAAACCACTAACAGGTTTTATACAGAGATATGTATGATATGATCATTCAAACAAATTTAAAAACTCATGATATTTATTTCATGGTTTTAAAAGTACAGGATTTTGATTTTTTTCACATGTAATATTGCATATTCTTAGTGTTTGGTTGTTTTTTGTTTTTTTTTGCCTTAGAGTCCTTTTTGGTAGAGAAATAGCAGTCATCTATAACAATTACTTAGGAGAAGAGAAAAATTCTCCAGCTTGACATTGGGAAAGTTGTTCAGCCACTCTTTTCGATGCCAGAACCCTGAATGTTAAAAATAAAATTTGGTAAAGTAATTTTAAGGCAGTGATCCAAGAATATTTGCCTTGAAGTGTATTTACATTTTGTCATGTTACTGACTACATTCAGTAATCAGTAATATATTCTTTCTAAAGCTGTATTACATTCTTTGTAGAGCTCTAGTAAGGGGTGTTATTCTTCAAAGGTAGTCCAGAAATATACACAATGGTTTCAAATACCATATTAGCAAAGCCAAGCCATTGTTTACTGTTCTCTGTATGACCCCGCAGTAGTCTAAATCCTTTAGAGTCTCCTGGGTAAGGTAGGAGAATGAGAGAAAATACTGAGGTTTTCATAATTAAAAAATGCTTCCCAGGAAATGGAAGGAAACAGTTGTTTTGTTTTGTACCAAGCAGAAACCCAGGACAAATGCAATAACAAGAACATACTACTTCCCCATAAAAGATGATGAGGTATTTCATAATAATTTTGAGTGGGTATATGTTCTTTAACTTGTTGAAAATGAAAGAATGGAGTTTGTTGCTTCAGGCAAAAGAATAAAAATATAAACGTGACCCTTTAAAAAAAGTGAGGTGTGCTATACTAGTAAAAGAATTATAAAATGTGATAAAGGGTTAGATATGGACATCATATGTTTTCTCTAAAGGTATAACATATTATGAGTTCAGAAATTTACAGTTTATATAACCTGCTTTACCCCATATTACAGGTGAATGAAATCAGAATTCTTTGCTGCTTGCCTGGAAGGTATTCCTTCTTGCTATGGAGGATGTGCTCTTGTGTCCAGATTCTGTCCCTGACAACCTGCACCCGCTTCTCTGGTCCTCAGTTTTCTCCTAGGTAAAAATGAAGACCAGGTGGCCGGGGAGGTACCTACTATGCCTCACATCGGGACTTTCCTGCAGTCTGAGCACTGGCCCTGAGCAGGCAGTGTGGGTGGGCGGCCCCGTGGTCCGGCGGCTGGTGGACCCTGTGCCCTCGCCTGAAGGCTTGCAGTAGAAAGTTAAGTCCGCTTCTGAGTGATTTTCTTTCACTTGTTAGAAAGTTCCAGGAAGAAATTACACATGCTGTGGTCATGATTGACTACAGTGAACAGGAAGGAGACTGAAAGACCATAAGGTGGTTTCCATTAAGGGGGAATTTTACTCCAGGGGCACATTATAGTTAAGTTTCTTGGTTAAGAGTCCTGTAGTTTATTAGTCTCTGACCTTGTGCTTCTGATTTGAAGCTATGTAACTTGCTCCTGATTCTGTGTCCTCTTGTCTTGCCTGCTTTTGAAGAGGAAAAAGGTTAAAACACTTAGGGTGTTACTAATTTTACTATAAAATGTGGAGTTGAAGTTGGTGTGAGTGATTTGGCCACTTCAGTCTGTGCCTAGAATAGGATTCATTTTCTAAAATGTACTTCTTTTGTTAAAGCTCATCTACTGATACACTCATCATTTTGCCACATACTCCAAAATCTCTGGATGGAAATACTTAAACATATCTTCAGTGAGGTAATTTCATATATTTTCTGAATTAATTCTTAAAGAAATTCCATGAGCTAGGTAATATCCCGTTTTTAGAGATAAAATCAAGGATCAGAGAAGTTAAATGATGTATCCAAAGTCATAACTGCTGGGACAGAAATTGTCCTACTGGTAAAGGAGATTAGCAATCACAGACCTATTGGTTTTCCCTTGCTTCACCAGCATGTTAAATTCATCATTTCTGCAATATTAAATATAAGGATAATGAGGGCACAACACAATCAGACGAGTAGCATAAATTTTTATTTTTAAGGTATTAAAAAAATCTCCATCATGCATTCATGGCAACAATTAAGCTCGTGGTAAGGCCAAAGGGTGAGAATGTTTAAATGAGTCTTTTTCTGCCATCCATTATCAACTTGGAAAATCAATACTAATAGGGAAGCACAAGAGCAAAGACTAAGTTTGTTACACGTGATCAGAAAATGAAACAGATCTACCATGTTAGTGTTGCTTTCAATTTATGGTGACATTTACTGAAAATATTCTGCAGTATTTGGCAAAGTTAAAAGAGAGATTATTCCCCAATTAAACAGAGGATCAAAGAGGGAAGATTAGGGAGGGAAATGTTGTCTATTTTTTTTTTTTTAAGAAGAAAAATGTTTGGAAAGGTCAGGCTTTGAGTGAGGTAACCTCCACCACTTTTAGTATTCAGGTTGACTAATGAGCACTTCACGCATCATTCTAATGGTTACATTTATGCTGAGACAGAATAATAAAGCACTTTTCAATAACTGGTGCCAATAGCAACTCTATAGACAGAAGCTAAATAATTTCTCTATTATCTACTTAACTGCCAAAACATCTTAGGACCAAATATAAACTATGATTTTATAGTATAATATTTTTATTAAATCCTTTGGATTCATTTATTTAATCAATATTCAACAAATATTTATTGAGCTTCTACTATGTGCCAAGCCCTGTTCTAGACTCTGTAGAAACAGTGGTGTACAAAGTTTTGACATTCACAGCTTAAAATCTTCTCTACCTGGACACCAACATTTACTTCTAAGCGTCCAAAGTACTGGCTTTCACATTCTCTGTATCATCTACATTTCTATTAAGAGCCACGTCAAACAGAGATGCCTTCTTTCAGTTAAAGACCTCATGTTTCTTTAACATAAAGACTTGATGCTTCTTTAACAATCAAAACATATCCAAGGTCTGCCTTTCCTGGCAAACTAATGTCTGCAGAACACTTTTCAAATAGGAAGTGAAATACTGCAACTTATTTTGATGAAGTCCATATTGTATTGAGAGAAATGCTAATTTTCAGGTAGTCCTGTGGTGATTTCCTTAAATGGTAAGTAAATATTGAAGAAACAGCCCTTTTTAAATGGCAGAGATGTTTTTAAACTGTGACAAGTAGCCACAAAGATGCTTCCTGGGATTCATATGGGAAGTAGCCTAGAGGAAATAAAGTCACTTAAAAAGAATTTCTAAAATAAAAGATCATCAGATGAAAAACAGGGAATATCAGATAACAAGGCCAGTTTTCTCCTCAAAGAAATTGAAGTCACAGGTGAATCCTTCAGTGAATAATATAGAACTAGGGATTCAGTCTGTTCCGTTCACTTAGATCTCTGTGAGTATGAAACACTTGAGAACCCCTGGCTTTAATTGCTGAACGCCAAGTAGTGAAAAAAGATCCACTGTGTTTTTTTAGGGTCTTAATTTATGCATTGGTTGCCTTGCTCAGGCTCCATGAGTCTGGGAGAGCAGAGTGGTCTTCTGGAAGAAGATCAGCTGTTTCTAGCAAATATTGTACATAGTTTTTTGTTAAGAATTCTTCTCCCCTCACCTTTGGCAGTGAAAAACATCTTTTGTGGAAATAACTACATATATTTCTAGAAGAGAAGTAGAAGCTGATATGTAAGTTTACTTCCTGTATACATACATTGTAGACACTTAGATTTACCTGAAATTAGCAAGTTAATTATATTAAGTCAAATCAGTTAATTGGCAAAAAATGAAAACAATTTCTTTTGTATTTTGTAGACCCAATTATTTTATTGATTACGTCTTTTTTAAATTTACTTTTGAGACTTCTGAGTAGGTATTTATTACATTGAAAAAACTGTAGGTAAAATTTCTTTGTAGAGTTTAGTTTTTGTACAATAAGTCCCTTACATATGAACAAGTTCTGTTCTGAGAGCACATTTGTAAGTCCAATTTGTTCGTAAGTCCAACAAAGTTAGCCTAGGTACCCAACTAACACAATCGGCTATGTATTGATAGTACTGTACTGTAATAGGTTTATAATACTTTTCACACAAATAATACATAAAAAACAAACACAAAAAATAAAGAAAACATTTTTAATCTCACGGTACAGTACCTTGAAAAGTACAATATTAAGTACAACAGCTGGCATCGAGAGGCTGGCATCAAGTGAACAGGCAAGAAGAGTTACCGACTGGAGGAGGGAGAGGAGGTGAGAGATGGTAGAGCTGAAGGATCGTCAGCAGTAGGAGATGGAGGGCAAGCTGCAATTTCACTCACACCTGATGTTGATGGCACAGGTTCTGGTTTCTTGCTGGATTCAATTCTATCTACTCTCTTGAGAAAACGACCCAGTGATGTCTGGGTAGTAGCTCTTTTTTTCTTGTCATAGATGACACGGTAGCACTGGATTGCATTCTGAATGGCTGCTGTGGCCTTCATGTACCAGTCTACATTCTGATCCTGTGCCTCAAAAACTAACAGTGCCTCTTCACATAAAGAAAATCCCCTCGCCATTTCCTGCATCGTGAATCTCTTCGGTTCTTCAGTTACTTCTTCTTCCTCTTGTCACTCCACTCTCTCAATTATTTTCACATTTGTTTCCGTTTCCATCTTTATCACTTGGAGCTTCTTAGCAGTACCAGCTACATCACTGCTTCTTTTACGCTTGCTTCCATACATGCTGGGCTTGAAATAAAGATACTGTACTACTGTATGCTATACAGTACTGTACAGTAAAGTACACAAAAGCACAAGCACTTGTAGAGGATGCACACAGGTGACAGTGTACGCCAGGCACATGAACTATATTATGTGATTGGAGATACGAACACACGTTTGCATCTTTGAAAGTTCTCAACTTGAAGGTTCGTATGTAGGGGACTTACTGTAATTGAATTTTACATGCCTAAGTTTGTTTTTTAATTGGAAGATCGGGGAACATATTCCATTTGTCATAGTTTTTTCCTTCATTTTGGGTTCTCTCTTTTTCTTTTCTTTTTTCTCCAATGCTCAGTACTGTACACATTTCATGCTTTTGTACATGGGCCACCATGTTTGGCAAAGCATCAGTTCTATTTCATTTCCTCATTCAAGGAGCCAGCTAAATACTCTAACAAAGTTGCAGATCTTTCACAGAATGCACAATGCCAAGACACCTGTCCTCCTCTACACTTCCTCTCAGACAGCACCTTTCTTCCCATAATTCACATGCAGGAGTCTCTCTCTGGGGTTTTGAAATTTAATGACTAGTGAAGTCATGATGGGAAGACTATATATATTTAGAAGGCAGCTGAAGTGGCAAACTGATATTTTTCAAAGAACTGGTTGAGAGGATGCTGACATGTTTGGAGATTGGGTTTGGAATCAGGAATTTTTTAAACGATCCTCAAACTCTTTGGGGGTGGTTGCTATTTTAATGGATAAATAATTCTACTCGTTTAAAAAACAGACTTGCTATTTCTTTAAAAAGATGTTTCTACTCTCTCCTCCCCAATTAAAAATCTCCCATTTTGTAGATATGGCTTTCATTTGAAGCAATATGGTATTCTTCTTTTTCCCCCCATTCTAACTAAACAAACTCTGTAAGAATTAGCTTTGAGTTATTCCATCTGTGGACTTTTAATTTTGTCATAAAAACACAGAAGCCTGGCAGGGAACTCTTTCCAACTGGCTACGTGTATCATCTTGTCTGAAAGCTGGTTAAGTAAGTATGGCATTTAAAATGAAATAAAAAACTTCATTTATGGAACTAGTTCACTCGAAGTGTTTGCCCACTTCTTTGACCATCTGTTTATGTTGACAACCACTGCCCCACATTGTGCCAAAGTGCCCTTGGCTATTAAAAACAGTGTTTTGTGTGTGAGTGGTGTGTGTGTCCTCACACATGTATGTGTTTCTGGGGTGCCATTTTCTTGAGAAATGTCTTGTTAAAGGTTTCATATGATCCATGTGGAGATATTTCAGGTCATTTGCTGTTCAGGAAGCATTGAACTGAAAATGCTACAAGCCCACGCATTTTTAAAGACGCTCTCTTTCCTCCCCCTCCCCCTTGAAATTTCTTTTAAAAGACTATGAAGATACTATCAAAATACCTGTTGAGTTTGACCAGCATGGTAGTGACATTGTGTGTTGAAGGTGAATCCAAATAGGAATCTAAATATTTCTGAGCACAGAAATACTTTAGAATGACTCCGGAGTTCTAAGCTGTTGGCAAGATTCTTTCTGTTAACAGAAATGTTGATATTTAATTCAGCAGATGACAGGGTAACCCTTTTACATTTCACAGTGTAAATAAAGTCTTTGGGGGCAAGATGGCCTCCTTGTAGATGAAGAACTGTGGACACCAGGATTGCCAATCTGGCATCATCATTGTTTTTCATACTTTGAACAACTACTTATTAAAAACCAATCATCTGTGCACAACACTATTTTAAGCACTGAACCAGAGAAATAAAGAGGCACATTCTCATTTGTACCAAAATTGTAATTCTAGTGGGGAGGAGGAAATACAAATGATAAGAAAGATAAGATGACTAAGTGACAGATTTTGTCAAGTGCAGATAAAATTTTTATAGGAGTTCCAAGGATGGAGAGGTCTTGATGGGCTGCTGAGTGCCAGTGACAAGTCAGCTTCTATTATGTAAGGCTGTACCTTCTCTTTCCTCAAAGCCCCTAAATTATCTGGAATACCTGTGAGTATCTGAGAGGCCCCTAACTTCCCCTGAGCATTGAAATACATAAAATAATGCCAGAGGAGCGTAATGAGAGCAGGGATATTTATATACTTGAGTAACTCATGGGGATCCAGTGCAGGCTTAGAAACAAATTAAATGTACGATTTGGGGGCTAGTATAATAAACTGTCACAGAACTCTTTTAGGTAAGTTGAATGCGTTTCCTTTGTCTGGCTCTGATCTGTAATTATTATTTTTATTATTACATTTTAATCCTCTAAGAAGTAATGATATTTATTTATTTATTTATACTGTTTGGTTTGTCAGCTTTTCAAATAGGTTTGCTTTTTCTCAAATCATTTTGCATGTTTTACCATCAATTGCCATAGAATTCTTTCTCAGAGCCTGGGTCGGGCTGAATAACAGATATCATTTCTGACAGCTGTAAAGTGAGGCTAATGAACATCCCAGTGAGGGTGTCCTATGCCAGGCTTATCCATCCAGCTGAATTTGCATTGTGAGTGTCATGGCCCACGGCTGCCCAGGGCTGCAGTCATTTATTTAATGACTCAGTTCACAGGCATTACAGGGTAACTGCAGCATTTCATATTATTCAAGACAAATAAGGAATACAAAAATGCTGCTTGGAGAAAAGTAACATTTTAGTTCTTCTTCTCACTGACTGTGGCTTGTTGAAATGCTGAGCGTGATAGTTATTCTTGAGGTGTAAAACGTTAACAATTTCTATTAAGTATAGAAGGTCTATATTTCCAGCTGTGTCACTGATGGCATGCAGTTTTTCTTTGTGTTTATTGGGAAGGATTTTTAAGATGTGTTTATTTTCCTAACCTCCAGTATTTAAAGTGCAGACCATTCATGCATTTAGCAAATTGAACTGGCTTCTAGTAGTTGATACTGAGAAATACTTGTGAGAAAATGCGTTAACCAAAAAGAACTCAGTGTTAAATATGGATTATGTTTCACTTGTAATGAATTTTCTCCCCTTTCTTTGGATCTGTTTCCCTCCCCCCCCTTTTGTTCATCTAAAATTAGTCTCGGTATTCAGTCTTATTTTGAATGCTACAAACTTGTTATTAAAACAGCAAGCTACATATAAAACAAAGAAAATGAATTGTCTTTAAGGGGAGGCAAAAAGAGTGTTAAAATAGCAATACAAAGGCACAAACTTCTGTTGAAAACATACAGTCATTAATAATGAAAACTTTTACCCTTTAAGATCTAAAAGTGGTGAAAACATAACTTACTATTGTTCCTATGATTAGTCTCTTGGCACATTCTATTTTGCATAGATTCTCAAGAAATGTTTAATGAATGAATGTATAAATGATTTTCCTTTGTGATGAAATCACACTGATGGAAATAAACACAGAAAAAAAGTCTAGATTCATAAAATGAGCCTTAGAAAATAACCATAAACATCATAGTCAAGACAACCAAGTCCTTCGATTTGTTCTTCCTGAATAAAGATATTTTCTTCTGAAGAGGGGATTTTTGACTACTTAAGAGAAAGTCAAAATTGGAAAAGTCCAACATGAGGTACAATTTGGGAAAGTAAAGTCTGCTGGCCATAAGTCCTCTCTCCCTACTATGAACTCCTACAACTGTGTAACTATGTATCTCGTTTATAAAATGAATAGCTCTACACCTGGGTTTAAAGTTGTCTGTATTCATACTGATGGGCAGCAGAATATGTCACCCCTGAATGTGCCACTTTGGCACATGTGGATTATATCAAGCTGAAGAAAATCAAGGCCCAGCAGATTCAGGAAGAGCTTTTTACCTCCCCTTAACTGCCTAAAATAATTTAGATAGGGGACGTGTACCAGAGACAGCTTTTACCAGAGGTAACTTTTGTATATCAGAAAGACTTCTCCGTGTGGCATGGCGAACAGTTGTTTACCGTACATCTACCCTTCTCATCTTCCTATGAACTGCCTTCCTCCCATTTGAAGCCCCAGACCCCTCCCCTCTTCTCCTTAACGTAGGATGGTACATAGACCTCAATTACCAGACTGCTGGGGGAAGTATCATATTTTTATGGGGCTTCTGTAAGTGGGAAATTTGTTTTTCTCCTGTTAATCTATGTTAAATTAATTTTTAGACCAGCTAAAGAACGTAAAAGGGAAGAAGGGAAAATTTTTCTGCCCCCCAAATACTTCCCTTTCAAAATAAAAACTCTTTGAGACAGGTCTGTGTCTTCTTCATCCCTGTAGTTTTGCACTTGTGGTAGTTCAGTAATTGTTAAATGAAAGCTTGTTTTCATGTGGTCTTTCACAATATTGACGTTGGGAGATATATAACACATAGACCTGCGATAAACAATGACAATACAATGAGCTTGGGTTTAGGCATGAAAGTGTGGTGGGGGCTGGTCATAAGTTGGCCTGAAGACGTTTGAAGAAGTAGGGGAAATAAAAGAGTGACATGAACTTGGAAATTTGTATAATGGAGTCCACTTGTAGGGGTCGGGAGGAGATAAGAGCACAAACAAATGGTGGTATAAGAATGCATGGCTTATTAGAGAGCTTCCATATAGCTTGATGAGGAAATAGCAGGACACACACCTGGAAAGAAGGGTCTTTCAGATCAGCTTGACTTATACCTGGTAGGTGATGGGAAGCATGGAGGATTTTATGCAGGAGATGATTAAATATTTTAGAAAGATTATTCTGGTAGCAGTGAGAGCAGTGGATGGGAGGGGCCCAAGACCAGAAGCAGGAAGACCAATCATCGTCTGCACTATAAAAAGGGTCATATTGCCATTCCCCTCCCTGTTTCCTGGGATTGCCTCCCCAATAAAATACTTGCAGTTGACTCCTTGTCTAAGGGTCTGCTTCTAAGGGTCCCAAACTTAGACAAAATTTGTTGAGAGGCAGGAGTTAATGGAAAGGGTAAGTCTGAAGATACAGAAAAGAGGAGAAATAATCAATGGAGCAAGGACTTTATGAGTTGAAGAGAGGAGTGGTGGTGATACAGGAGTCTAGATGAGAGCAGTAGAGGTAGCTATAACTGGGTAAAGTGTGGAAGACTTGCAGAGAATTATAAAAGGTTTCAAGCGAGCCAGATGCTGTAATTGATATGGGTAGCAAAAAGACACACTTAAATTATCATACATGAAGCACATCAAAGTACTTAATAAGCATACTTAAACATAAATTATCATTTGTCCTGTTGATATTGGTATTTCATAATTTTGGGTAAAACCCAGTTTCAAACATAAAAGAAACTTGAAAGCTATTCCTCTCTGAATTGCAAAACTAAAGAACAAAATTGAATGTGTTTATTACAAGGAAAGAAGTTTTTACTCTTTTTGGATTACAAAGATGAGACTTTGCAAAATTATTTTAAATTAAACATCTTATTTGTATTTGGCCTAACATATTAAATCATTAAAAAAAAAAAAACCCGCAACAACCAGTACTTGAAGAGACTTTCAAATACAAGAATAAAATTTCAGATAACAAATGGGGTATGGCAGTTTAAAACATTCACCGCATTCTGCTTTCTTCACATTTTTTACTCTAAAAGCACAGATTAACCTGTTAATAACTTAACCTTAATGGCCTGATGGCAAGAATCAGAATAGTGGTGGCTTTATCCATTCAACATTTACCCATAAATTAATCATGCTGCTGCAGTTCTCTGCCAGACATTGGAGATAAGCCCCAAAGACTCCATTCTTCTTTTGGAAGAATTAGCACTTTAGTAAGAGGACCATACCTATAAAGAAATAATTACAACATAGTGTGATGAGTGAGTTAAGAAAGTCTTTCTACGTGATGTGACACTGAAGGTTCAGAGTGGGTCTCTAAGGATGAATGCGCGATTTAATAGTGTGACTCTGGAAGCTTAGGCGGAGGGAGTGGAGAGAGGGATGAGGAATGAGGTTAGAAACCAAGTAAAGGGCCAGTTTTTGAAAGGCCTTAGGTGGTACATATATCAATTAAGATTATGTTCTGCTGCAAGGATCAGAAAATCTTACTCCAGAGGCTTAAGGATGTATGGAGTTAGTCTTTCTCACATACCTGACGATCTGGAGTATCTATTTGATAAACACTTACATGATGCCTGTTTTCTAAGTATTTTACAGATAGTAACTCACCAGATGCTTATGACAACCCTTTGTAATGTGTATTATTTTTATCCCTATTGTACAGACGGAGAAACTAAGACATAGAGTAGTTAAGGAACTTAATATTGCACAAGTAAGTGATGGAATCAGGTTTGAATCCAGACGGTTTGTCTCAAGAGTGTCCTGAGTGACTCCATCATGGATTCCACCCTGACGTCAGGTGAGAGAGACTCACCACGAGAAACAGCAGGGTGAACCCTCCTCCCCCCGCCGCCCGAGGTAGGAGCAAGATTGGCACATTGGAAAACTACAAGGAAGCAGAAACAAGGAAGAAAAGACTTCTGTCTTACCTAAACACTTCTTTGGTAGATAAAAGTAAGAACTTTAATAGGAATAATACATTCTAATCATTCAAGATCTCTGTGCTTCTGATCAGGATAAGATAATGTTAATTAAATTGTCAATTAGGGCTTCCCTGGTGGCGCAGTGGTTGAGAATCTGCCTGCTAATGCAGGGGACACGGGTTCGAGCCCTGGTCTGGGAAGATCCCACATGCCACGGAGCAACTGGGCCCGTGAGCCACAACTACTGAGCCTGCGCATCTGGAGCCTGTGCTCCGCAAAAAGAGAGGCCGCGATAGTGAGAGGCCCGTGCACCGCGATGAAGAGTGACCCCCGTTTGCCACAACTAGAGAAAGCCCTCGCACAGAAACGAAGACCCAACACAGCCAAAAATAAATAAATTAATTAAAAATAAAATAAAATAAAATAACAAATGTTCAAGTACATTTGGTGTCTAAAAAAAAAAAGAATTCCCCCACCCTTGGTATCTAATCAAGTTCCTAAAAAAAAAAAAAAAAAAAAATTGTCAATTAAATATCCTAGAGCTTTGGGCTCTGCTAACTTACTAAATAGCAGGAAATAAACAAGAACCTATAGGATTAGACTCTCAAGAAAGATTTGTCAATAAGAGGTTAGTAAATACAGCCAGTGGTCACTTTGAGTGGGGTTGAAAGTTTATTTAATTCTCTAAACCTTATTTATGTGGGTAATCTTACTCAGTTTATATAATTCTATTTTTAAATAGAGTTTGAAATATGTTTTTATTCTAAACAAATGGATGTTTTTACACATGAAAACAATAGTAAGCTTAGATTAAAGAACGCTTTATTCTTTCTCTCTCTTTTTTTTTTTTGGCTTTTTAGATCTTTAAGTAAATCATTATTCCGGCATTATCTTTATAAAACATACAAAACCTATTATGTCATTCCTTTGCTGAATAAAAAAAAAGAAGTTACTGGTGTCTCCTTTGCCTACAGAAGGCACCACAATTTGGCCTGACTCTATACTTCCAGCCTCTTGTCCTGCACCTTTATGCTCTGTCCACATGGAATTGCTCTCCATTCTCTACACGCCCCATATCTTACATAGCCGATGCCCTTTCAATCCCTGTGCCCTCTACATTGGTTTCTATGCCCAGAATGCCTTTGTTCTTACACCCCAGGGGCATATAAGCTCAGATTTCATCTCCTCCATGAAGCCCCCTATAGCCACCCAGAGAGAATTATTAATGACTCTCCTCTGTGTTCCCATAACACTGCTAAGCTTTTACCTCTTTTTTTTTTTTTTTATGATGATGAATTAAGCTTTAATCTCTTCTAACACTCAGGTTTAATTAGATGTACTATATTCATAGAATCAAGGGAATTTGAGTTTGAAGGAGCCTTAGAGATCAGCTAGGACAACTTTTCATTTCATCAGAAATGATTGAAATTTGAAGGGACTTGTCCAATTTACTATTTCTGGCTAGTCCTAGGACTCAAACTAAACCTATTTCCTGGATCTGTGCTTTTTCTATTATAATATGTTGTAGCCATGTGGTAGATAAAATAGCTGTTCTCATCTCCTCCCCTCCCCCTACCTTAAGATGTCCACATTCTACTCCTTGGAACTTTTGAATGTGTTGGGTTATCTGACAAAGGGAAATGAAGGTTGTAGATTGAATTAAGGTTGCTAATTAGCTGAATTTAAAATAAGGAGATTATTCTGTATTTTCTGACTGAGCCAATGTAATCAAAAGAGTCCTTTAAAAGTGGAAGAGGAAGGCAGAAAAGCATCAGAGTGATGTGATGTGAAAAAGACTTGATTAAAGATGGAAGGGGACCATGAGCCAAGGAATGTGGGCAGCCTTTAGAAGCTGAGAAGGCAAGAAAATGAATTCTCTCCCAGAGTCTCCGAAAGGAATATAATCTTTCCAACACTTTGATTGTAGCCCAGTGAGACCCATTTCAGACTTCTGATCTTCAGATAACTGTGAGATAATAATTATGTGTTAAGCCACTAAATTTGTGGCAATTAATACAGCCTCAATAGGAAACTAATATAGGTACTTAGGTCCAAATAAGGTTAAATGGATAACTCAAAGCTTAGTAAGGAGGATTTAAACAGCAGGAGATATATATATATATATATATATATATATATATATATATATTTTAATTGGGGTATAGTTGCTTCACAATGTTGTGCTGTTTCTGCTGTACAGCGAAGTGAATCAGCCATATGTATACACATATTACACATATCCCCTCCCTTTTGGATTTCCCTCCCATCCAGGTCACCACAGAGCATCAAGTAGAGTTCCCCGTGCTATATAGTAGGCTCTCACTAGTTATTTATTCCATACATAGCAGTGTATACATGTCAATCCCAATCTCCCAATTCATCCCACCCCCCTCTTTCCCCCCTTGGTGTCCATATGTTTGTTCTCTACGTCTGTGTCTTTATTTCTGCTTTGCAAATAGGTTCATCTGTACAATTTTTCTAGATTCCACATATAAGCAATATTATACAATATTTGTTTTTCTCTTTCTGACTTACTTCACTCTATATGACAGTCTCTAGGTCCATCCACAACTCTGCAAATGACCCAATTTCGTTCCTTTTAATAGCTGAGTAATATTTCATTGTGTATATGTACCACATCATTTTTATCCGCTCGTCTGTTGATGGACATTTAGTTTGCTTCCCTATCCTGGCTATTGTAAATAGTGCTGCAGTGAACATTGGGGTGCATGTGTCTTTTTGAATTATGGTTTTCTCAGGGTATATGCCCAGTAGTGAGACTGCTGTGTCATACGGTAATTCTAGTTATTTTAAAGGTATATTTTATTTTGACAACTTTGGATTTATTCTGAATATTTTCAGTTTATTCATTCATTCATCCAACAAATCAATATTGAATGTGTGACATTTGCCGTACTAGCACTGTGGTAGATTGAATTATTGGCCCTAATATTTTCACTCCCTCCCTGCATCCACATCCTTACCATGGCCTCATAATGCGTGAATTGTATGCCTCTTTTGACTTTGGACTTGGCCACGTGACTTGCTTTGCCAATGATATATGGAAAAAAGTGATAGTTTTGAGCCAAGGCTTAAGAGGCCTCACACAATTCTGCTTGCTCTCTTATGCCTTTGTCATTCCATTACCTTAAGAAGAGCTTCCACTTATCTTCTGCTACCTAGCCTGGACAATACATGAAACCCTTGGAACAGAGTACCCAGCTGACCCATGGGTCTGTGAGTAAAATAAATGCTATTGTTCTATGCCACTGCTATTGTTGGGTTTGTTATATTGCCTTGTTATGGCAGCAGTTGGCTGGCATTGTTTTGCAAGCCAATGATCTAAACACACTTTCATAAGGACTATGATAGAGGAATATGCAGTATAAAACAGGTATTTCAGAGTACAAAGAAGAGCTGTATCAAAGCACCTAATATGGGAGAGTCAAGGAAGACTTCACAGATGAAGTGATATTTGAGCTGAGTCATAAAAGATGAATTTAATGTCTGTAGGCTGATAAAGAGTGTAGGTGGTTAGATAGGAGAGATTATGCAGGGTAATTACAACACCTTTAAGCAAATTTAAAGGGAATTTAGAGTTTCAGCTGAAGGAACTGGTATATATGCTGCTGGTTTACTTTGGTTTTGGTTTTTAAATAATTTTTCCATAGACGTGCAAAGTAATATTTATCAGGCACTTTGTTAAATGGATGTCATGTCTGCTTTCTGTAATGATAATCACAAGATTATGGTATACCTCTTTAAGAGAGTAAGAGAGCAGAGAAGCGAGAAATGAAAATGGACTAGTTTTAAGAGGCTCCTCATGGTCCAGGTAGAATCTATGCCTCCTTCACAGGTAAGGGAAGGGGAGGATCAATTTCCTGTCTCTCCTCTTATGCCCCAGAGAACACTACCAAAGTCATGCTTCTTTTTCTGAGATTATTTTTAATGCAGAATTATTCTTTCCAGCTGAATTGCTCCTGGCTCACTTGAATTGTCAAGTGGTCTTAATTGAGCATGGAAATCAATAACTAGTAAGAAGAATGAACAGATTATGAAAAGATCACGACTATTATTTGTTACCTGTGTCGTGAGTGGTGCTAATAAGACCAAATCCATTGTTTTATTTTCTCAATGTCTTGGTCTCTACTGAGCTCTGGGGCATCCTACTGTACCCTAACACTAGTCAGTTATTTCCCAAATGCACAATTTAAGCCACAGGGGGAAGAGAAGAAAGTACAGCATAATTTTCCAAATGATCCTGGGCCAGGAGTATTTTGTCCAGTAAGATATGTATATGTCATAATCACCATTTCAACAGAGTTTTAAAATTCGTTCAAGAGCACTCTTGGGAATACTTGAAAGCCTATGCACATTGTGATGTCTGTTGAACTTCCCTCTAACATATCTGAAATTTACAATTTTAATTCATATGTAATGTATTTTTGCTACTTAAAAAATTTCATATTCACATACCCAGATTCTATGCAACCTGCGGGAGAACATGCATATTCTTTCTCTGAGGGAAATGGCATGCAATTCTAGCCTAAGCAGGGTTGAAGATGTTAATGAAGAGGGATCTGCAAGTGTAACTAATATGATCTTATATTTAAACAATTCACAAATAAGTACCATGGCTGAATTTAGATACCAGATGTCAAACCACATAGTAATGTAGATACAGTTGCTTGCCTCCCTGTCACCGGTAGCCAGAAAGAAACAGATGGTTAAAAAGATATGTAGCTGAGGCAAAGCATGGAAATAGGAAACCACAGAGCAGAAATTCTGCCATTTAAGCAACAGTAATTTTCTAGTCTGGAAAACCTGGCTGTTTTATACCTCTACTTATACACTTAAGCAGTTTAAATGTGAAACATAGCAAAAATAGTCGAAGCAAGGTTGGCAACTTGCAAATTTTGCAATGCATAATTACATCTCAAAAATCTCGGAGGCAGACGCACAACAGTAAAAAGTAAACACTTGTATGCAGTTGAACACAATTATGTGGTGGTTATTACCTAAGCTCATTATAGCTTCAGAAGGGGCTCTGTGAACTTGCACTCTAACTAGAGGGCCAGGCAAAATGCAAATAAGAACCAAATTTGAAAGCAAGTGACAAAAAAAACAAAAAACAAAAACAGATACAATTTAGACTGGGATCTATAATTTGGCTTTTAAAAATAATCCTCAGCAAGAATCATCCTCATTATAATAATGGCTTGTTTATTCTGCACAACTTGTTTGCAATTACAGACCCTCTTTCAAAGCTGATTTCAACAGGAAATAAGAGCATGCAAAAAAAGGAGAGCTTTTTGGTGGGTCAGTTGTTATAATTAGAGTGGATGCATATATGTATCATAAAACCATTTATGCCTTTACTCCAAATCTTTTAATTTCAGATTCCTATCATTGAAATTGAAAGCCTCAAAAAGTCTAATATTCTAAAAAATCATTATAATTGAATTTCTAATGAGGATGTCTATGGAGCTTTGTTCTTGGTATTTCCATTATAGGATTGGAGTCCGATGCATCTATTATGGTCAGGTGACCATGAAATGATGTGCTACAGCTGTTACAGGACATGTCTCTGTGGTGCTTAATTCACAGCAAATACACTTTTTATTGCTAATGTATTCCCTCATTCATTTCTCTAAATATTCATTCAAATATTCATGGGGTACCTGAACTAGGAGGCTTAGGTCATGGTTAAGGGTGCTAGGCTACCTGAGTTTGAATCCTGGCCCCATCACTTACTAGTTGTATGACCTTGGGACTTTCTGCCTCAGTTTCCTCCTCTTTAGATGAGGATGATTTTAGTATCTCCCTCATAGGATTGTTGTGAAGATAAACTGAGTTAATACACTTAAAATGCTAGAGGGTAACTGGCACATTGTAATATGCTACCTATTACTTGCTGGGCCTTGGGGACAGAGTGGTGAACAAGATGGAGCTGGTCCCTACACTCATAGAACTTATGTTCTGAGGAAGAAGGAAGAAGGCATTAAGCAACCAATCATCTACTTAATTGTTTAACTACATTTGTGATAAGGGCAACAACAAAGCGCAAAAGTGTGATGATATTGTATAAACAGGGGACTTGGCCTGCTCAGGACAGATTTCTGGCTTTCAGAAGGAAGTGATTTTAAAGACCTGAAGCATAAGCAGGAGTTATTTGGGAGAACAGATATTAGGAGAATATTCAGGGAAGTTTTTCTCCATATAAGAGCCATAGGAGAAATCAAATGTTTCATGCGAGGAAGTGCATAGAACTCATAATTAGAGACCCTAAGGCTGAGAGCGACTCAAACAATTACAAAAATGGCTTGCTCATAAATTGAGTTTTCTTATCATTGATTCCTCCTGTTCTTGCAGTTAGAGTTTTCCATCCTTCATAAACCTTTTATCCATGCAACTCACTGTGAAATCCTTGGTTTCATTTTCTTTCTAGTTCATGACAAAGTTGTTTTCCACTGCACCTTGTTGTTTTCAGGAAGTCGAAGTCCCAATTCAAAAATACATGTAAATAGATCTGTAATAAGTGTATGTAATAAATATATGTATATTTGTATGTATGTGTATAGAATTTTATATTAAATTTGAAACTTTTGTTTTACAAATTGGCTTCAGACCATTTGTAGAATTTCATATTCTTTTAAGATTTCTTTAGCTTTTTTCTAAGTTTCATGATATTCCTTGAAAATAAGGTTTTTAAATGTTTTAAAAAATAATGCATCACTGTTCTTTAATTCATTTACCCATTAGACATTTACATTGTTCCCAAATTTTAACCATTACAAGTAGTGCTGTAAAAATACCTTTCTAGAACAATTTGGGCAAATCTTAGATTCTTAGGAATAGTATTAATATATCAAAGACCACGGACTTCTTTTAAAGGTTCTTTGTACATGAAATAAAACTGCTTTGTAGAAATATCACATCAAATTTATCAGCAGTAAATGAAATAGCCGATTTCAATTATTTTTCAACAATATTGAGTATTGATAAATAAAACATGGAATCTTGTTTTAATTTACAATTACTTTAATTACCATTGTTTGCCTGTTCATATTTATTTTACTTTCCCCATGAATCATCAAATTTTGTCTTTTGACAGTTTTTCTACTAGGATACTAATGTTTTTACACTATTTGTTAGAGCCGTTTTTTATATTAAAGTTAATAATCCTTTACCTGGTATATATGTGGAAGATTTTTTTTTTTAGTTCCCCCTGTTATTTTGGACATTGTTTACATTTTTAGTGTTTAGGACTTTTTAATTTTTATGTGGTTGAATCTATAGATGATTCTAGTTAGTTTTTTTTTTCTTTTATTTGCTTTTGTAGTTAAAATCCTTCTCACCAGCCCTCCTCAGCTAATTCATGTAAATAGTCCACTTGAGACTTTCAGTTCTCTAAAATATTACTCCCAAATTTAGGCTCAATTTCATAGACATAGAATAAATGATGAATATTTAAACCACTTTCAAGTGGTTATTGAGTTATTTAGACATGTTTCCTAATGTCCGCTACTGCAAGCTTATTAAAGTAATAATTTCAACCTATTGTGTCCTTTCTACTATCTTTGTTCTTACTACATTTCAAACAGGTGAATCCTGTGATGTGTTGGTAGTATTTGCCCTTCCCTGAGTTCTGTAATGTTTTCCTCAACTGGACTTCCGGTTTTTGGTTTTATGTGAACATAAAATGGAATTCATCTTCACAAAATCTCTTTATTGGCTATTAGGTTAACATAAAGAAAACAAAAATCATCCAGAATTACAATGTGAACTGGTAAACAACTGGACTTGTTTATTAATATGTAGGAATATTTCTAAGAGATTTAGGTTTATAGAAGTTTATATATATATATTGGTCGTCATCTATATACATTGCAGGGTTGCATTTAAAACAGTTGAAAACTGAAACTGATTTCTATGGCTAAGTTTTTCTTAGAGCCATACAATCATCTAGTGTGCTATTTAATATAGCCTCTTATTAGTTAAATCAACTTAAGAATTTCTCTATTCAACTTCATTGGACTTTTTATGCATGTAGAATGTAGGTATGTTGAAAACATTCGTATATGTTTTGCAAGACAAATTTATTTGTTGATGTATAATATTTTAAACAAGTATTTTAAAAGTTGTATCTATTGGGGCTAATTTTGAGGGGGAGCTTCTAACTATTCCAATGATGTTAGCATTGACAATTTTAGAGCTTTGCTTCCAGAATTATCTTCAAACCAGTTTATAAACCATGGAAAAATATCCAGGTCTCAAAAAAGAAAAGAAAAAGATGCACAACTAAAGTTGATTTACTCTCTTATTTATTGTATTTCAACAAATGATGACTATTTGACTCAATTATTAAAGGTAGTCAAATGAATGTATTCTAAACTTTGAAGTCATTTGAAGCATCTTGCAGCACACATACTATAAAAGTATCATAAACAGTTGAGGAAACTTTGATGAATGGAAATAAATATAAGGAAATAGTAAAGGGCTATATTAACCTATAGAAGTGCACCCACTTCATATTTTCCATGGTTGTTAGAGGTAGGTTATATGTTTGTTTCTAACCTTACTTGTAGTCAGAGGAAAGAAAAACAAAATCAATTACATAATGTATAGTGTCCATAAGACAAAATCACTGTTATCTTGGAGAAGTAAACGTTTTCTGATAGTGTGGTTGAAATATTTAAAATATCAGAAAACACTACACATAAAATAAAAAGCAACCAAACTGGGAAAATGAAATAGATGTGATACTAAAAGGGTTAATAGTTCTCATGTATTTTAATGACAAAAAGATGAGCCCTCTAATAGAAAAAGAGGTAAGGGACATGAACAGGCAATCCTTAAAAGAAGAAATACAAATGATTAAAAACATTTTAAAAACCCCGATCTTATTAGAAATAATAGAAATGTAGATTGAAACATCAAGCAGAAGTCAGTTTTTTTATATATCAAATTGCAAAAAATTAAAATAATATACTTTTTTGTGAGGATTCAGGAAACCAACAGTCTCAAGCACTGCTGTTTAGTATGTAAACTGATATAATTTTTCTGAAAGGCATTTTTGCAATACATAAAGAAAGTTTTAATAGTTCACTTACCACCTGACTCAGCAATTCTTCTACTAGAAATGTATCATCAGGAAATCCAAGATGTAGTCAAAGATTTGGTAGCTGCAAAAAAGCTCACAGCAATATTGTTTATAATAAGGAAAATTCAAGTATTCTCAAGACTCAACAATGAAGGTTTTCTTTTAATAAATTATGGGACATCTCATATATCGGAATAACAATGAAACTATAGATAGATATTTCTTGACGTGCTAAGATGTTCACATTATATTGATTAGAGAAAAATCAGGTTGCAAAACAATATGTAAAGTATTGTTTTATACCTAATGTTATGGATTCAATTGTATGGCCCCCATGCAATTTATAAGTCAAAGCCCTAATCCCCAATGTGACTACATTTGAAGATAGGGCCTTTAAGGAGGTAATTAAGGTTAAATGAAGTGATGAGTGTGAGACCCTAATCCAATAGGATGGGTGTGGTATATTAATAAGAGAAAGAGATGCCAGAGATGTGTCCCATCCACACCCCTACCTCTGCACTGCAGTGTGTGCACACAGAGGAAAAGGCCATGTGAGGACACAGCAAGGAAGCCGTCTGAAAGCCAGTAAGACTGGCCTCACCAGAAAACAACCTTGCTAGCACCTTGATCTGGGACTTCCAGCCTGAAAAAGTGTGAGAAAATAAATTTCTGTTGTTTAAGCCACCAGTCTGTGGCATTTTCTTATAGCAGCCCAAGTAGACCACTATACCTAACATGCTTTTTAATATATTAGCATAGAAAATTAGCCAAAAAAGTCATACTCAAAGAGTTATCACTGACCACTGAATGGTGGGGATTTATGAGGGTTTTAAATAGGTTTCTTCATTTTTCATACTATCTTCCAATTTTTCTACAATGACATATTGTTTTGTAAAGTAATAAAAAACATAACTTTCCATTTAAAAAACAAAAAAGGATTCTGTTTTGGTGGGGCAGATGATGTTTTCAACAACTTCTCTATAATGCAATAATGAATTTTATATGCCTGCTTCTAATAAGGATCCTCAGTGTAGGTTGGTGTCAACCATTGAAGCGTAATTCCTTTTCAAGTAATTGTACAAAGGTAAAATTATGGCTTTTAAGCATAATATACTGATTGAGTTTGAAATCAGAATATTTAAAGAAATAAAAGAACTGCATGACCGGTCCTTCAGGAAGCTTCAATAAATAAATTTTGCAAAACTTGGCTTCCAGTAAGAATTGGACAGGAGTGGCAGAATATCAAGGTGATCAAAAGCTTCAGTTTTGGAATTAGACATCCTGGTTTTTCTTCCTGCTTGGCCTCTTACTGAGCCATTTCCAGAAAGCTATTTAAACTCTCTTAAGCCTCAGTTTCCTCATCTGAAAAATAGAATAGTATTAGCTCTCTCATAAGATTGTTGTAAGAATTAAATGTAGTAATATTTAAAAAGAAACTACCATAGGACTTAGCTGCTAGGGTGGAACATAGTAAATAATAAATGTTAGTTTTAAAAATAATATTATTTGAGAGTTCAAAGTTCTATTTTCTGTGAAGGAAATATTCTGTGAATGGCTTAAAGTAGAGCTATTCTGCATTTCTGGCTGAAGCAGATATCCATGATTTTCACATCTGTTGTTTTTAGCTCATATGTAAAATTAAAGCCTCTAAAACCAAACTTGGTCTTGATGAGATGTCACCTTGCCTCCATAAAAAAAGAGATTAAGCCCAGGAAGTAATTCTAGACTATTTTTTTTAAACTCAGTTTTGTTCCTAAATCAATATCCATAGTTTTACAACTTAATATTTTATAATAACTAAAGTAACAGTCACATCTGCATAAGGTTATACATATTTCACATGTTAAGTATGCTATGTAGGGTTATACCTCTTTATAGAAATTCCTTCTAGATTGTGAGCTTTAAAAAACTAAGGAATCATAGATAAAACTAATAATTTGGATTTTATGTAACAACAATAACAAACCCCGCAAATCTAGGGATCAGTAAATTGTAGTGACCTTAACAAATTATCTATATAACCTCTGCAAAACTGTCCTTTGCTTCTGGAACATAATTTTCAGGCTTGCATAAATTTTTCCTGATAATACTGTACAGTTGTATAATTGCAAGGATAATGTACTAAATGGCTATATGCCTTATTCCCGAAGTTTGTAAATGGACAGACAGGCTGGTGAGAAGTTTGCAGGCTGAACAATTTTTTGAAAATGTTGCCTAAATGGTACCATTTCCTGAAATATATTTTACAAGTCTTAACAGTACCAGGTAGCTTAAATGAGTTAGGATCCCTCCCTAAACTGTTAAATTAATATCAGGAAGCAATTTAGACACCAAGGAGAACTGAGCTCAATGTGTTAGTGAGATGAATAATTGAAGCCTTTGAAGTGGGTGATAGATCTTACTAAGTGACTGCTCTCTTATAAATTCCTAAACAAGAAGTCTTCATTGAGAAATGGTTGGGATAGCTGCCATTTGTCACTTGGCCTATGCATGCTTAATCACCTGCATTTTCAGACCACTGAAAGCATATTCAGTGTATTGTACACTGATACATCCACTGAATACGCAACCCAACTCCCCTGAGACTGACACAAGCCCTAGGAAGAAATTTGGCTTATTGTTGTTTTTCTGAGCCAATAAACCATTATTGTAAAAGTTAATATATCATTAGGAAAAAATAGGGATTTTACTGTTTCAATGCTCATTTAAGATTGCATACTTGGAATTATATTTTTATTTAAGTTAAAATTTTATATCAGACTTATTGTTACTGAACCCCCAATAACCCAGTTTAGGTTACATTGGCTGGTCAAACAGTGAGTCATGAATTTTATCAGTTACTACAGTAAAGGAATGATACAAGAGAATCTAAAAGGAGGTTCTAACTTCCACTACCCAGACCAGTATCATAAACTTTTCAATTCCTATATGCATAACATATGCTTGTATATATGTGAGATGTTTTAATTTACCCTGGGCAAGAGGCAGCCCAAAGTGATAGTTAAAGAAAACAGGCTCTGGAGACAGACACGCTGGCGGGATCCTGGCCGCTCAGGTCAGTTACTTAATCTCTCTAAGCTCCACTTTCCATCTGTAAAATGGTGAGAGTAATGGTGCCAAGCACACAGGGCCACGCCGAGGATTAAATGACACAGTGTGTGCCAGGGGCTTCGATCCAGTGACTTGCACGTAGTCATCATTACATACAGTTGTCTATTATTGAATCCTCTCATCTGTTTCCCTGCTCACACTATCCTGTGCTTTTTGCTCATTCCATCATACAAACCATCATATAAAGCATTAGGTGTTTATTGTGCTTTTTAAAACCTCTTGACTACATTAGTTGTCAGTCCAGAACCAGCACAATGACGTTGGCTGAGCAGTTAAAACATGAGATTTAGGAAAAGAAAGTCTTTTGATATGCATGCAATATGCAGTGCTAGATACTTTCTTAAACTGTGTAAGCATGTTTTAATAAAGGCAGCAGCAGATGAGAAGAATTTATAATAGCTAAGTTCCATATATTCTTGTTTCGGCTTGATAATTTGTCTTTGGTAAGTATGTAATTTTTTTTTTTCACAGTAGTTATTCCCAGCTGCATATGTGTGCTGCAGAAAGAAAGAGCATATGGAATATATACTGTGTATATATACATATAGATATTCTGGCACTGGGCGTGTGGATTCACATGCATATACATGCACACACTCTTACTATCAGTCTATAGATGTCTATGTATAGAGAGACAAATATATGGATAGATATATACCCTTCTGCTCTTTTCACTGTGCTACGCATGTCTGAGGCAGCAAGAGTTCTGTTCTCCTCTCTATTCCCCACCCGCCACAAGCTGGAGGGCCAGAAGGTGGGGCGGTACCTCAGGATAATGGCAGCAGAAGGCAAAGGGAGCAGACAGCTGGCAAGCTCTGCCCCAATATGCTTCCCTGAAAGAGGCAAGGAAATTTCAGAAGATGCAATGCCTGAATGGCTCACTTTGCAGAAAAAAAGAAGCAAGGTAAAAATTCCTTAGAATGCAGTCCATTTTAATGGGTCTAGAATTGACCATCTTCTTATCACCACTTGGTAAACATCACCAAAGGTATGAGTTTATAAACACTTCATCCTGAAAAATATTCCAAAAAGAAATGTCAACTTTTTTTTTTTTTTTTTCCCACTCATGAGAGCTGTTCTCATAAGCTTAAAAAGACTGCCAATGCCAGGTGTCTCCCTGGAATTTTCTAGAACAAAAATGTACTGTGAAACCTCTGCTAGCTTAAAAGTGGGAGCATAAGAAATTCTGGATAGCAGATCATAAGCACTACAACTTAGCTATTTTGAATGAAACATTTTCAAAGGTAATTTTATATGCCTCCTTGCCTTCTTAGGCAGATTACTCTAATTTCACACTTTCTTGATGACTCAGGGTCATCATTATGAACAATAATTTTTATTAGTAAAACATAATGCTCTTAGGTGCCACTGAAATGTGTAGGAGTATTCCCCTGTTATTAAAGCGTTTCTTTTTCTTTTTTTGCTCTGGGCCATTATTTATCCCAAGGTCTATTTTGTCACTCTTAAATCAATTGTCTGCTTGAATTATGTAGTCTAATTTGTTAGGACATTATAAAAATCGGAAATAATCTCCAATGAGGGCTCAAAACTTCC
This sequence comes from Balaenoptera musculus, assembly GCF_009873245.2. NCBI lineage: Eukaryota > Metazoa > Chordata > Mammalia > Artiodactyla > Balaenopteridae > Balaenoptera > Balaenoptera musculus. The sequence goes on along the minus strand of NC_045789.1, from coordinate 45,543,388 downwards.
CCTCTTGTAAAGTCCTTGAAATGTACAATGTGATAAAAGCTTTTTGTGCTTGGTCCCTGGGTTGTAAGAGGTGAGGTTGATTGTAGACTGAAGTCTAGGCAGACAAGGAATTTCTGTCTTTCTTGAATATTATGATTTGTATAGTACCTTATAATGTTTTATTTTGTCCATAAATCTTAATCTTATCTTCACAATTAAATTATAAACTTCTTGGGACAGAGACTACATTGTATGCTGTTTTCTTCATTCTTTATAACACCATATACAGTACTCTACACAAAAACTAGACATTCACTTACTTATACGTAGATTCCAGGGTATTTTAAAAAGTATACTGGTTAATTATTATCACAATTACAGAGGTATAAGATGGGGTTATCACGCTAACTAATTTTGGCAACTGCCAAAAGCACAAGGAGACGACTGTATTTGTGGGACACATAGGAGTATTGATGAAGTAAGAGCTTTGGCGTTCGGTCATTCAGCTCTGTGCTGAAAATGTTCACAGGCAGGCAGTGTGTATGGGCCAGAAATGTATCAATAGATGGCAAAAGCGATCAGTATATGTGATTCGTGGCAGATTTAGCTTTCGTTAGGATACCAATGATCAGTGCTAATCTAGTGATTTGAGACTACGGTGTGGTCTGACTGCCATTTTGAAATTACAGTTGACCCTTGAACAACATGAGTTTGAACTGCATGGGTCCACTTATACGTGGATTTTTTTTCAGTAAATGCGTACTGTGGGACTATGTGATCCTCCGTTGAATCTGCGAATGTGGAACCACAAATATGGCTGGCCAACTGTAAAGTTATAGGCGGAATTTTGACTCCTTGGAGGGTCGGCGCTCCTAACCCCTGCATTGTCCAAGGGTCAAGTGTATTTGTAAATTCATAATTGCAGAGCCCTTTTCCTTAAAATTAACATTTGAAGTTTCAACAGCATAAACTATCCCATTACATGCATACTATGGTAGGAAAGCAAGCTTTTGTTTTAGATTTTATATGGTGTGATTTTATGTACTAGAACTTCATAAGATTAAAGCCTAGTTAAACTCTGATTTATTTTTATGTTTTTAATATAGTTGAATATTGTACAGCTTATATGCTGAGATATAGTGTGAGAGAGGAGGTCATTTTTCTGCTGATCTTTCTAAACATGATCCAGCTATTTATTTTCTACGTTATGTTGGTTTTAAATTAGGGAAGGGTCAGTGCATAGAACTCCTTTTATTCTTCACTTCCCCACTTGTTTTTGATATGCTTGCAATAACTAGCTCTACCCAGTTCCAACTGTACACCTTCTCAGGCAGTATTTCTTATGCAAGCATTAGCTTCCCACCATCCCTTAGCATTGTTTTCCTCCTTTAAAGGTATTTTCACATTCATTCTCCTCTATGTGACTCTCCTTGACTGAGTGCAAGGAAGATAATGCTGTTTTTCTTACACCTCTACCTCCTTTACCACTCTCCTCACAAGACCCATTGACATCAAAACCAGAAAATGTAAAATTTGTAGAAAGCTTTTAGGTTTTATATACAGATAGGTAAACCTGGTTTGAGCTTATGAACTAGGTGCATCATACAGTTTATTGTATGTAGGTAAGTTTAAGCCTGTATTAGTTTAGATGCTTTTCACATCAATTAAAAGAAAGCTCCAGCTCCACCTGCTTGGATAGTGATGGCATTGATAATCTCACATGAGATTTGGTATAGATGAGTGACCCGAAGATGGTATCAAGGGCTCCTATTGTCTTGTTTCTCTTAGCTTCCCTCAGCCTCAGCTTCATCCTAAATATCATTCCACTCCTGGTTTCAAGATGCCTTGGCTTTAGCCATCAGACAAGTCATTACATGCTTTTCTATTCACAAGCAACAGGAGTGTTAGAAATATGCTTCTCAAAGTGTGGAGTATCTATTCTTTTGTTTTTAACTGAAGTATAGTTGATTTACAATATTGTGTTAGTTTCAGGTGCACAGCAAAGTGATTCAGATATGTACATTTTTTCAGATTATTTTTCATTATAGGTTATTATAAGATATTGAATATAGTTCCTTGTGCTATTCAGTAAATCATTGTTGCTTAACTATTTTATGTATAGTAGTTTGTATCTGTTAATCTCATACTCCTAATTTATCCCTCCCCCTTTCCCCTTTGATATCCATAATTTTTCTTATCCATGTTTTCCATGTCTGTGATTCTATTTCTGTTTTGTATATAAGTTAATTTGTATCATTTTTTTTTAGATTCCACATACAAGCAATATCATATGATATTTTTCTTTCTCTGTCTGACTTACTTCACTTAGTATGATAATCTCTAGGTCCATCCATGTTGCCACAAATGGTATTATTTCATTCTTTTTTATGGCTGAGTAATATTCCATTGTATATATATACCACACCACATCATCTTTATCCATTTATCTATCGATGGACATTTAGGTTGCTTCCATGTCTTGCCTATTGTATATAGTGCTGCAAGGAACATTGGGGTGCACGTATCTTTTCTCCTGATATATGTCCAGGAGTGGGGTTGCAGGCTTATATGGTAGCTCTATTTTTAGTTTAAGGAACCTCCATACTGTTCTCCATAATGGCTGCACCAATTTACATTCCCACCAGCAGTGCAGGAGGGTTCCCTTTTCTCCACATCCTCTCCAGCATTTATTATTTGTACACTTTTTGATGATGGGCATTCTGACCAGTGTGAGGAGATACTTCATTGTAGTTTTGATTTTCATTTCTTTAACAATTAGCAACATTGAGCATCTTTTCATGTGCCTTTTGACCATCTATATATCTTCTTTGGAGAAATGTCTATTTAAATCTTCTGCCCATTTTTTGATTGGGGTTTTTTTTTTTTTCTATAGTTAGCTGTATGAGCTGTTGGTATATTTTGGAGGTTAATCCCTTGTTGGTCACTGTTTGTAAATATTTTCTCCCATTATGTAAGGTGACTTTTCGTTTTGTTGACGGTTTCCTATGCTGTGCAAAAGCTTTTAACTATGATTAGGTCCCATTTGTTTATTTTTGCTTATTTGTTTTGCCTTGGGAGACTGATCTAAGAAAATATTGCTAAGATTTATGTCCGAGAATATTTTTCCTATGTTCTCTTCTAGGAGTTTTATGGTGTTATGTTATAGTCTTCTCTTTAGTCTGTTTAGGCCAGCTTAAGTCACATATCCATTTTTGACTAATAACAGCATCAGGCAAGGGCTGAACTCTCTCTGGCTTTGAAACATCAGGATGTCCCCTCTGGGGTGGGAGAAGGATCAGACATCACACACAATCAAGTTCTTTTAGGAAGAAGAAATGAGAAAAAAATATAGAGGCTGGATATTGGGAGATAATCACTGGTGTCTGCCACAACACGATGACATCATTTTAGAAACAGAGCTGTTGATGTTTCCGCTGTTTATGGAGTGCCCACTCTGCAAAACATGGAGATAGGCCTTTAATAAACAGTAATGTGCAGGAACTGACTTGTACTGGTTTTCTTGAGCTGATTGTTACATTTTCAGGAATTTTGCAACCTGGTTGACAAGTCATTGATAGCTTTAGATTAACCATGTTGGGATTATTTATAATTACAGCCCTTACTTCATAGGATTATTGAGCGAGGATTAAAGGAGTGAATATGTATAAAATAGTTACAACAATACTTGCTAAAGAACAAGTGCTATACACATTAGCTATTGGTATCATTCAAAAAATTCACTTTAAGAAGAAAAATATCACTAACTTTGATAAACAATAAGTATTATTCAGTCAGAGTCATCAAAGGGAAATAAATATACACGAATCACATGTTCTTAACCACTCTGCTTTACTACTTCTTTATAGTCATTTATACACACAGAATACGACACCTATTAATGCAATTATTTTTTCTATTTAAGCTATGTCCAATCTTTTAGGGAGCAAGGTAAGAGATAAATGAATAAATAATTGTATAATACAGAGAAGTTGAAAATATGAATAGGAATAGTAAAGGAAAAAAATTCATCCAGAATCCTATTATCTAGAATATCCATTAATACAATTTTAGTTTATTTATTTCTAATATTTTCCTTGAGTTTGTTTTTTATATATTTGAGATCATAGTGTATCTTCTTTATTCATTTAATATTGCATTGTAAACATGTAACCTAGAAAATTTCCTACAATATTTTAAGAAGTTGGTGAATTTTTTGGAGGCATAGTATATTTATTTATTTATTTTTTAAAATTTATTTATTTATTTATTTATTTTTCGCTGTGTTGGGTCTTTGTTTCTGTGCGAGGGCTTTCTCTAGTTGCGGCAAGTGGGGGCCACTCTTCATCGCGGTGCGCGGGCCTCTCACTGTCGCGGCCTCTCTTGTTGCGGAGCACAGGCTCCAGACGCGCAGGCTCAGTAGTTGTGGCTCACGGGCCCAGCTGCCCCGCGGCACGCGGGATCCTCCCAGACCAGGACTCGAACCCGTGTCCCCCGCGCTGGCAGGCAGATTCTCAACCACTGTGCCACCAGGGAAGCCCTAGTTTATTTTTTAATTAATGCTATCAATTAGAAAACTCTTCTTAGATAATCAATTTGGTATTTTCTAGATTTATCCTCTTAAGTTATATTACCAATCATTGAAAGCTACTATTATTATATTGGAAGCAAAACGGAGAAAAAAAATCTATGTCTGTTGTCACTTGTTTTTTGGTAACTGCTGTGTTTCTTACCAGACCTTATTAGCTTCATGTATTTCATATTCACCTAAGTCCTGGTGGATGGCTGGTAAAATTGAGTATATGCCCATGCCAGTATTGATGGAACAAAAATGACTTCAAAACAAGGCTTTTAATAACATGTATTCTGTTTTCCTTGCAATTTGTGGATTTTTTCCTCCAAACATATGCATATCTGAAATTCAAATCGAGTGCTCCTTACCTCATGCTCCCCTCCATAACTCTAATGAGGTGGAAAAATGTACGTTAATGATGGAAAGTTATTTAGTGCTGAGCAGAGTTAATTGCTTCTAATCACTGCTTACATCCATCTGGTTTTATGGTAGACAACAAACCTCTTCATTGGGCTTGCACATTGACATATTGTAAATCACAGAGATGCACTGGCATCTTGCATATTGTGCTTCTATTAGTGAGGCTGCATTTTCATAGAGCCCCAATGGCAGACATTGGGATACAGATCAACTTGTACATGTTCTGTTAGAACTGCAGGGAGCCCTAGTGAACTGGCTTCCCCGGGTTCACTTGGAAGGCGGTGGAAAGCTACTGCCTATCAAACTCTGGATGAAAAGCTGTGGAAGAGCACCTGAGATTGAATAGCATGGTCCCTTTGCCATAGAATTGGAGTTGAGGTGTTAATATTGGCAATTGTCTAATTTTTTTCCCAAAAGCATAGGGTTAAGGCTTTCATCTACTACTATCATTTGACAGAGTAAACAGGGAAAGTACTGCATGAACAAAATACCAAGGTTTAGAACTAAGCTTTATAACCTTTTATCTTCCCTTTTATTTTGTGTCCAACAATAACAGCTTCTTAAGGTTCAAAGATTTAAGCAATATTTTATCAGAACTTTAGGATGGTCAAAGGAAACCCATAAGCACATGAATTATGATAAGGGAAAGCTTTATTATAGCATAATTACACTTAAGCTAGAACTAATTAGGGTGTTATTAGTACAATGATGTCATTGGTCGATATCTATTGATAATAAGAAACTTAGGAAATTAACATGTGAAATATGACCTGCAATTCTGTGACAATCTAGAAAATTTGATAGAATAGTGTAATTACCATAATATCCTACATTGTAGGTGATGTTATTAGTTAAATTAGGCCATGGCGTGTAAGTCTTAAAAAAGAGAAGCAAGGAAGGAGAAGGGAAGAAGGGATGCGTATAAGAATCTGATACCACTTTTGCCTTCTTTGGCACCTGCTTATCTAATTCCTTCCTGTTAAGGGTGAATGATTTTAGAGAGAGGTAACTAAGTCATAAAAGGTACGAAATTTAAAGCTGACTAGTGATTTAGGTATTATTTGGTAATATGTACTATCTTCATTTCATAAATAATAAAACGGAGGCCCAGAAAGATTAAGTGACTTGTGCAAGCCAAGTCAAAGAGTTACTTACATGGCAGCACCAGTGTCAGAGAACAGATCAATGTCACGTGTCTTCACTCAGATAGAAACTCATTAATTTGCAATCCAGACTACCAATGAAACCTAAATAAACACAATGTGCTCCTGACCTCCACATTCCCCATTTTTATATCCTATTTTATGAAAGAAAAAAATGACAAGTTCTCATCAATTTTTGTGTTGCAAAAACAACTTAGACACTATCGTGTATGATAACTATATATTTAGCTCAATCTCTATATGTGCAATAAAACTCTGAAGTCCTTCAAGCTTTCTGAATCATGAAAGGAGGATTTGTGTAGTTTGGAGTAATAATTAAGTCTAATTTAAATATTAATAAGACTAAGATTTATTAAAAATTGGTAATCCATATATGTCATACATGATAACTATTGGTCCAAACCCCTCATTACGTATCAGCGTATATAAATGGAATTTCACCATAATTTAGTTTTTTGGACTAATTATCCAAAACTCACTCCTGCTATTTTCTAATATTTTAGCGCTTAGACTAAATTGGATTTTTGTGTCTTCCGTGCTTCCTCTGTTTCCTTTACAACTGAGCTGAAATTGAATAAAATAAACCTGACTTAAATTTTTTGGAAAGATTTTCAACACAGCCACAATTTTGGTCTCAAGATTTTGCTTAGATTCTTCAAGGCTGAGGGGAGCTATATGCTCAGTTGAACTCGTGTGCTTAAAATGTTTGTTTTAGAATTCTAGACTACCTAAGCAAAATTTTTGCACTCTAGTAAAATATTCACAGGCTCATCTTTATTTCCTCTTATTCTCTTTCTTTCTTTTTCTTGGTTGAGAATTATGTGTATATACATACACACACGTACATACACATGATGTATAACATACACATGTATAGAATTAAATCATTAGGGAACAGATTTACAAATGAATTGACTTTTAAAGTCTCTGCAATGATATTTCAGTGTATTCAGTGTATTTTATTTGTAACTCATCACCTCACTAATGATTTGATTTGATTTTATGGTTGAAATGAGATTTTTAAAACTGTTTTGGCAGTATCTTTTCCCTCCTTCCACATCTTTAGCATTCAACATGAGTGGATGGCCAATATGGCCTTGGTTGATTGGATGAGGGTTAAATGAAGAGTAGCCATTACTTCCATTGCTTTAATTACGCCATCCTCACGCCATGATGGACCTTGCTCCATTTCCCTCCGGTAGACCTGACAGACTCTAACTGACCTAATTGATACCAGATGACAGCTCAAATAAGGCCTAATAAAGAAGTAATCACACTAATCTAATGAGCAAGCTGTTATGATACTGACTTATAGGAAGCTGTTTTTTAATCCCTCCGTTTTTCTTTTATTCTCTATAACTACTACTCCCAATCTCCTTTTCTCTTATTGTAGAATCAGAGGACTTAAATGGACCTTAGGGGAGTGTCAGCTCCATTTCCTGTTCTTTGCTCTATAAGATATGCATTGACATAATTTTTTCCATCTTTTAAATATGGAAATGTCAAACATACTGAAAAGTTGGAAGATTAGTACAATGATCACACATATAACCACCATTCACTTTCAATAACTGTAAATATTATTTTTTGCCATGTATGTTTTATCTGTACATTATTATGTATATATATATTTTTCTGAATCATTTGAAAATGTCACATGCATTATAACATTCCATCCCTGAATATTTCATCCTGTATTTTGAAAAATAAGGTATTCTCCTAAATATGCATATCATTAACAAATGAATAATGATATCCATTCTGTATTCAAATTTTTCCAATTGTTCAAAGTAACTTTTTTTTTAAAAAACGTTTTGTTTTCAAACCATATCTAATCAAAGTCCCATTAGTTTATGAACATTTCCTTGCTTTCTGGCATAATAAAATAGTCTTAGGCTCACCTTGTACTTTCCTTGTCCTAGATCTGAAATCAACCATTGTTCCAAGGAGCCTAAGATCAAGATATGGGCTGTTACGCTCATTGCTACAGGAATGTCATTACTTCTATGACTTTTCAGTGGAATAGCTGAGGTGTACATGTGTGTGTGTGTGCACACATGTGTTGAATTCCAAATAATATTTCCTCTTCAATTTTACTATTATAGTGTGTCTTAGCTTTTTAGATTATCATATATATGATATACATATATATAATATTTATGTTGAAAGTATTGTTACCTAATAGCATTAACATATTTAATTGCCTTTTTGTATAATATACATAAAATGGTTTTAATATATATAAAATGGTTTTTAATATACATACAATGGTTTCTAAATTATAATACCAATATTGCATCTAAATCGAGTTAAAGATTTCTCTATGAGTTGCTGTTTTCTTTTTAGATTGTATCCCACTTAGTGGGTATAGCCAGAGTATTATACTCAAAAGTTGCTTGGAATAATATTCTGCATGATTAGGTTATTCATTTGAGTATATGAGCAGTAAGATTTATTTGCTTCCAGTTTGGGGGATTGCTTTTTTATTCAAATTTATGTTTTGACTGTGTAAAAAGATTTACATGGGTCAGAAGTCTATATATAAAATAGTATTCATAGAATTCTCACTTCTATCCTTATATATCTATATTTCTCCCAACTCCACCCAATTCAGATAACAGTTTTAGTTTCTGTTTTATTCTTACAGTGTTTTCTTTTGTAAAAATAAGCGAACAGCTGATCATGGGGTGTCAATTCTCCTGCACTTGGAGGTTGCACATGCATGTATGAGAGGCAGGGTTCCATATCTGGAAGTCTAGAAAAATCACAGGACAGTAGTCAAGCAGTACCTGGTACAGGTGTGAAATGAGAGGCAAGACTGAAAGAATGTGCCTCCAGGGGACATGAGGCCTGTGTCAGCCCTGCTGTAGACCAGCTAGTGCTAGTGTTGCTTTGGTCAAAAGACAGGTCACACAACTCAGTCCACTACCAATCTCAGAAATCTTCAGTATAGACAACATAAGCTCTTTTTCTGTTCATTTGTTTGTTTCTTCATTCAGATCCCTTTATTTTTATTCATACAGTGACTATCCTGAACACTTGAGCCTCATCGTGGACATTATTCTTCTCAAGTTTGAAGATCTCTTACTTCCCAATAAATATAATTTTTCAAATCTAATATTACTATCATTTGAATCTTTTCCCTATTTCTTGTCCCTTGAAAAGCTAAATTGATATACTCTTAGTAAGTACCTAACCTACTCATTTTTAATATTTTTCTATTCTAACTTTTGAAGAAAGCATACTTATTTCCTGATTCATGTTTAACACATGTGGAATATCTCCCAAATCCCTTTTAGTTCTACTCTAAGAAATCACATATTTGTGCAATTTTTGTTTATTCTATAAATTACTACCTTTATGCTTCTGAATTTTCTTTGTTCTTTAATTTTGTCCCCACTTTAAAAAAACCTTTTATTACACAAATACTACATATCACTTGTGTAAGTCAAAAAAAAAGATGTAAAAAGGAGGGGAATCTGTCTCCCCTTTGCAACCTTGTCCTTCTGAGACATATGACATAAACTCTTTGCTATTTATGCTACCATATTTTTATCTGCTTATAAAAACATATACACACATATGTAGGTATTTTACCTACCTTTTTCCTAAAAAATGGAATCATATTTACACATCCCCTGGTAATTTCTTTTCTTTTTTTCTTTTTTCTTTTTTCTCCACTTGATAGTAACATCTTCCTTGGTCTATAAGTTCAGATCTAACTTACCGTTTTTAAATAGCTGTATGACGTTCATTATTCTGGATACACAGGTTATTTTTCAAACATTCTCCTCTTTTTGTATGTCCAGGTTGTTTCCAGGTTTTGTGATTTTAAATAATTTTACAAGAACTTCTACATATATCCTACATCCTCATGCTTTTACTTCCACAAGACGGATTCCTAAGTTTGGGAATGCTGGGTCCAGGGATATACATGTTTAGTATTTTAATAGATATTCCCAGATTACCTTTTGTTTTGATTTCTACGATGACCTGGACACATGGATGTTGTCTTAATTCCTCTGAAAAGACACCTGAGATTACGATTTGGGTGCAAGTAGTTTGTTTGTGATGTCAACCCAGGAAACTAAAGTGAGGGAGACATTAACTCAATCTACTTCAAGAGAAAATCTCTGTGCGAGGGTTATATACTGCTCTCTCCATCAGCTCCAGGTATGGCTCCTCAAGGTACAGCAAGGATGCATCTTACTTGCACCACAACTGCATTAAAATCAGTGGGGCTACGGATCTATGATGTGGTACATCATAAATGCCTGCTATAGATGTTGACTGGAAACTTATTAAATATTTCTTCTATTATTATTTCAATCCAAATATTTTTAAATGTTGTCTTGTTTCATTAATATTTTATTCAACAACTATTTCTTGGGCATCCACTCTGAGCCAAGCACTGCATTAATTATCGGGATACTCAATTGAGTATAAACAAACCAACCAGCCGAAACACAGTCCTTCCTCACATGGAGTTTCTAGCTTAGTGACAAATAAGTGCAGTAAAGGAAAGGAACATGATTCTACAAAAGTGTAAGACCAGCAAGCCCCCAAACCCTGACTTGGACTGGGGATCTCTGAGAAGTATTTGCTGAGAAAGTGCCTTGAGCAAAGATCCGAAGTATGAGCGGGTGCTAATCATGTGAAAGTGGAAGGTGAAAGTGAGAAGTGAGTATTCCAGACAGAGGGAGTGGCATTTTTAAGGGGACTATGGTGAATCTGAAGAACTTACGGAAGGCCAGAGTGGCTAGAATTTTGAGAGTGTGAGAGTGAGATAAAGAATGGAACAAAATAATGCTGGGACCAGTTGATCAAGGTCAACATCAACAACCATACGTCATGTTGCTAGTATGTACCCTTGATGTTATGTGATGACAGTGACACTTTACCTTCATGGTCTTCCTCTCCAAAACTCGTAACCCCAGACTGATCATGAGAAAAACATCAGATAATCCAAATTGAGAGACATTCTACAAAATACCTGACCAGTACACCTCAAAACTGTCAAGATCATTAGAAACAAGGGAAGTCTGAGAAACTGTCACAGCCAAGAAGAGCATATGGAGGCATGATGACTAAATGTAATGTAGTATCCTGGATGGGATCCTGGAACAGAAAAGGACATTAGGTAAAAATTAAGGAAATCTGAATAAAGTATGGACTTTAGTTAATAATAATGTATTATTATTAATTATTAGTTCATCAATTGTAACAAATGTACCATACTAATATTAATAATAGGAGTATATGAGAACTCTGTATTTAAAATTTTTCTAAATATAGAAGATTTTTCTAAAAATAAGTTTATTTTAAAAAAATAATTCTGAAGATGTAGTGGTTGGAGTTACATTTTGTAAGGCCTCATAGGCCCTGTTTAAGGTTTTGGTCTTTTTTCTAATACACTTGAAGAGCACTGATCTTTTAGACAGATGTACCATGATTAAATTTACTTTATTTAAAATCTCACTGTGGCTGTAATGCCAAGCACTGAGTGGCAGGTGTGGAGCAGGAAATCCAGTTTTAAGGCTCTTAGTATTCTTGGCAGGTGATGATGGAAACATGGACTAGGGTGGGACAGTGGAGAGAGCCTGAAATGAACAGAGTTCATCAATTTTGTGGGTAAAAATCATGGCTTTGGGTAGCTACCTTGACATCCTCAGAAATAATAAGCTTGAGAGAGAAGATAATACAATTCATCTTCTCTCTGCCACTGGGCTGGCTTCCATTTTCTGGTCTAGAGGACTTAATGGGTTTAATGGAAGAAGACTGAAGGAGGTCTGGAGTCTTATTGCCAGCTCTTTGGTGAGTAGTAGTAGGCTTTTCCAACTAAACAAGACTCTAAGTTAATGGTTGCTAGTTAGTATAGATTATAGGCTGCAGGCATAGGGTGGTCTCCCTTAAAAGAGCTACCTGCAACTGGTGAATTGTCAATCCATCTCTCTCTTATAGTGTCTTATTAAAAATATCAAGGTGCAGTCAAGTCAGAAGGTATACTTACATTCTGGCTCTTTCCATGTGCTTGCCCCTGTGGTATAGGTTCTCTGGGGAAGTGATATCCTTTCAAGTTAGTTCATGTGACAATTTTATAAAATTTCTTACCATGGTATAACAATGGTTACCAACCTCTAAGTCTATAAAATCTGTCTGTGTTTGTGTGTGTGTTTTGCCATTGACATCCTGACCACTAAATGAATGCCACATATTTCAGGTTTTGTTCAGCAAAATCCTAATATTAACTATCAAAAAAAATTTTTATTATGTGTGAGATAAACTATCTGTAATAAAGTGACCAAAAATAGGGTGATTCAAACAAGATAACAGTTTCTTTTTTTCTACAAAACAGTCTGAGGAGAGCAGGTAATCAGGGTGAATAAGCAGCTCTGCCTCATGAGATCATTCGTGGACCCAGGTTCTCTGTCCTGTAGTCTCACCATTCCTTAAGGTGTTCTCAGCTCTCTTGCCCAAGTTATTGTGTGTATCAGTAGTTCATTCCTTTGTATTGCTGAGTAGTTACTCCATTGCGTGGATGTACCATAGTTGTTTCATCCATTTACCAATCAGAGGGCATTTGGGTTATAATCAAGGTTTTGGCAATTATGAATAAAGTTCCTATAAACATTCATATACAGGTTTTTGTGAGAACATAAGTTTTTATTTCTCTAGGGTAAACACCTAGGCGTGGGATTCCTGGGTTATATGGTAAATATATGTTTGATTAACTATATAAGAAACTACTGAACTTTTCCAAAATGGCTGCACCATCTTGCATTCTCACCAGCATGTATGAGAGTTGCTAGTTACTTCACATTCTTGTCAGCGCTTCGTATTATCGGGCTTTTTGATTTTAGACATTCTAGTAGGTGTGTAGTAGTATCTCGTTGTGGTTTCAATTTGCATTTCCCTAGTGGTTAATGAGTGGTTAACATCTTTTCATGTGCTTAGTTGCCATTTGTATGTCTTCTTCGGTGAACTGTCATCTTAAATCATTTGCCCGTTTTTCATTTTGGGTGTTCATTTTCTTAAGTTTTGAGACTTCTTTATGTAGGCTGAATACATGTCTTTCATCAGATATATGATTTGCAAGCATTTTCCCCTAATCTTTGGTTTTTATTTTCATTTTTTAAAAGTGTCTTAAACAGAGTAGACATTTTATTTTTCATGGAGCCCAATATATCAATATTTTCTTATATGGATTGTACTTTTGGTATTGTATGTAAGAAATCTCTGCTTAACCCAAGATCACAATGGCTTTCCCCTGTCTTTTTCTAGAACTGTCATGCTTTTAAATTTTATGTTTGATCTATGAATATTTTGAGTTAATTTTTTGTATAGTGTGAGAAACGGTTTGATACTTTGTTTTTTGCATATGGACATTCAGTTGTTCCCTCACCGTTTATTCAGAAGCCTCTCCTTTCTCCATTTGAAATACCTTTATTCTTTTGTAAAAAATCAATTGAGCAAATATTTGTGGGTCTATTTTTGGACTATTTGATTGATGTATCTATCCTTTAAGGAAGATCCTAGTATATCTGTTATATAGATGAGGAAATGAGGCTCTAAGAGGTTAGGTAACCTGCCCAACATTATCATAAACACACGCAAGAGTTAGAATCATTCAATGAACTATTAAAAATGCTGTTTAATATTAGACCAAATACTTAACTCTGCTTTAACTCACCACTATATCTGTCCTTCACAGTTTAAAAGATCTTTTGGTCTGCATTTATTAGTAATAATAATAGCTAATATTTAATATTGCTTGCCATGTACCTGCATGATATCAAGACTTTGGATACATCATCTCATCTAAGCTTCACTACAATCCTTTGGAGAAGCTCTTATTATTACACCTTGTCACAAGAAGTGGGACATAGAGATATCATGTAACTTCCTTAAGGTCCCAGAGTTTGTAAGTAGTAGCTGAACTCAGGTCCTCTTATTTACTTTTAACCATTACATCATTCTGTCAAACTGAAAGTCCAGCTGTGCAACAAATCAAGAGTCTACCTACATTTCCTGGTACCTGGTCTATATTTTTCAAAAGATTGTACAGAAAATTCTCCAGTATAATCCATGTGCATGGTTTTCTCCTAACCTATGGTGCCTACAGTACACAAGCACTTTACTAATTGCTTATAAATTATTGTTCAAAATGAGGTTGGCTTTTTTGAGAAGAAGCTATCAGAGAGACCAGAATGCCATCTTGGAGTTTATGACAGGGACTGATGTCCTGACATCGGCATAGCTTATAATAAATTTTATGTGCAAAAAAACTTAGGAGGTTTTGGGGGTTTCTTATGCAATGTTAAATATAACTTCTTCTGGACCTGAATATTAGGGCCATGTAAGATAAGGATCTTAATAGAGTGATTGTTTGAGAACTTAGAGACTCATTGGAGTTGGAAAAATTATTTAATTGTACCAGTTCCACTGTTCTACTCTTCCTTCAGGAATTGTGTTTCCCAGAAAAAGCTTCCTTTACTCCCAGAATTGCAGCAGAGATTCCCATTGTGTATTATCATAACGCTCTCCACTTTCTTAGCAACACTTGACACATTTTAATTCTTTATTTAATTTCTCAGTTAATATGTATATTCTCTAAAACACTGTATGAAAGGAAGATTGTGCCTTAGTCAGAGCCTAGCATAGTGACTATACTTACCAACTGTTCCAGAAATACCTTTCAACAAAGTGACCTAGAGAGCAGCTAGGGCCACTAGCATAACTGGCTCCTTGTATACTTTTACAAGGGAGACTAAATATTGGTTATGGATTATCATTCTAGAAAAACAAGCCTATTGGTCTGGCATAGTACTAGTCATATAAATAGGTAAAATTAGCAATTTCCCTTTGGTGAAATAATGGGGGAGAAGATTGGGAACATAGAGGGAATTGCTAATGGCAAAGACACTGGCATTGAACTTCATTGCCTTCATAATTCTACAAAGGATATTCCAGAGAAGTTGCCCTCCCTACTTACTTCCAGTAGGGGACCTCAGGCTTTTTAACTCTTCATCTCAGAATATTGGCAACCAAATCCCATGCTGGAAGACTGTAGACCAGCATAGCTGGTAGTAGGAAAGCAAACTTTTCCAAAAAATGCTTTACTCCTTTTTGAAACTGTCAGCTTGTTTCTTGGAGGTTTGTATCCACCTGTAAACGTGATCCCATACTTTCTAGTGGATGAGTCATGTTGACAACATCTAAACCAATTAATCAATCTTTTAACATTATGAAAAGAGAGACAATCAGATAATGTGCCTCCTAATGAGATACAGTAGGGAGGTAAAACATATGATTTTTATGATTTATTATTGCCAAAAACCAATTAAATATAAGCCTGATCAAGCATTTAGATCCACTACCCATTTTTCAGGAAATAAAAGGCAAAAAGGAGTGTTAAATAACACCATGGGAATGCATTCCACAAAATCCTGAATGTGGAATATTTTCTAGGACAAATCACATGTATATGTGTATGAAATACGTATGTATGATATAATCAGGGATATTTGAACAATAAATCGCTATTTAGGAACATTAAGAATTTATTGTTAATTTTTTCAGGTATGATAATGCTATTGTGATTCCTTTAAAAAAAAAAAAAAATAGAGTTTTGGTTTTTTTTGGCTGCTCCACACAGCTTGCAGGATCTTAGTTCCCTGACCAGGGATTGATCCTGGGCCACCTCAGTGAAAGTGCTGAGTCCTAAACCCTGGACCGCCAGGGATTCAAGAGTTAACTTTTAGAGATATATTTTGAAGAATTTATAGATCAAATGATATGATATCTGAAGTTTAACATAATCCAGCGGGGGTGGGGTATTGTTGAGAGTATAAATAAAACAAGATTGGATGTACATTGATAATTGTTTAATCTAGGACAGGGTACATGGTATAAACCACAATTCTCTACTTTTATATATGTTTGAAAATTTCCATAATAAAAAATATTTTTTAAAAAAGTCACTAAAATAGTGATCATACATTTGAAATTTTTCTTTTAGCTCCAAAGCAGCTGTTCCATTTTTCACAACTCTTCTTAGATCTGTTTTCTATTTCTAAAATTGTGCTGTGATGAAGAATGCTTTCCATAAGTACCCAGGTTTCTTTTCTATGTTAATGTTTACAACATTCTTCAGAAGCTTATAAAGTTTCATCCACACGTCAAAAATAATAGTTGGCTTTCACATTTCTGTAGCATGTACCAGGCAAAGTGAGGAAAGGAATCTAATTCTCCAGTATCTCAGTGTAGTTTTCTATCCACAACTACTACTAAATTATGAGCCAGATGACTCATATAAACACCCAGATCCTTCTGGCCTATCATATGAAATGAGAATTTGTTCTTGAGGATAACATCTGTTAGAGAGACTTTTATATAATATCTGACAGCCCCAAGATTCCTTGAATGCTTGACAACTGCCATGG
Source organism: Balaenoptera musculus (assembly GCF_009873245.2). Taxonomy (NCBI): domain Eukaryota; kingdom Metazoa; phylum Chordata; class Mammalia; order Artiodactyla; family Balaenopteridae; genus Balaenoptera; species Balaenoptera musculus. The sequence continues at coordinate 45,526,814 of NC_045789.1, read as the reverse complement.
GGATATAACTGAGCAGAGCGGTAGAATAACCAACACTGGAATGATTCATGCTCCGTTAGCCTCACCATGAATTACTTTTTGTTTCTCACAAGGAAGACTGTGTCACATGTGTCACTGAGAGGGAGCATGGGTTCTGAACTAGTTCTGCCACTGTAACGTTTATGGCCAAGGCAAGTTCCTTGTCCTCTTTGAGCTTTATTTGTAAAATGGTGATAGTAATACCTAACCTCACAGAGTTGATGGTGGGGATTAAATGAGATGAGAGTATATAAAATACCTAGAACGGTGTCTGCCATGTGTCTAAGTCATCGTTACCTGGTCCTAGCTATTATCAGCAAAGAAGCTGCTTTCCTTGTTTTTTTAAACTTGTGTGCTTTAATACCACGTTTAATGAGTTGGATTCAAGTGTTTTTCTACAGCCTCCCTTGAAAATAGGAAGTTAAGCCTCCTTCCATGTATTTATGGAATGGCTGCACTGTCACTGATTAAGGTGACTTTAGAAGATAATCTTTGAAAATCAGATACTGTTGTTTAAGATGCCCTCCTCCAAAATCTATGTGATCAGTTCAATTAATTTAGTTATGAGGGGATGTCTTTTGCAATCAATTTATCTTGGAGGTGTAGTATTGATTTTGTCTCTCCAGTATTTTTTTTAAAAAATGAGAATCCCTTTTTTTTCTTGTGAGAACCGCTCCTTCCCATTTTTGGTCTATGTGAGGGGTCAGCAAACTTTTTCTTAAAGGGTCACATAGTAAATAGTTTAGGCTTTGCAGGCTATATGTTCTCTGTTGCAACTACTCAATTATACCATTGTAGCAGGAAAGCAGACATAGACAATACATGAGCAAATAGACATGGCTATGTTCCAGTAAAACTTTACTCACAAAAGCAGGTAGCTGACTTGTGGGCCTTAGTTTGCTGACCCCTGGTGTATGGCATTCAGATGAGATGACCTTCTCCTTCATTTTTAATTTCAAGTATAGCCACGTGAGTCAGAACTGGCTAATAAGTATATTTTATCCATCTGGTCACTGTGATAGACTCATGATGGGCATTTGATTTAAGCTGAACCAATCAGAATTAGGCCCATGGCTTTTGCTATTACTGTTAAGGGAGATGCACTCTCTCTCAATTGGGGTTACTTAGTTGGTAGAATATATTCCTGGGGTTACTGGTGGGCATCTTGTCACCAGAATGGGGAAGTCCACCTGGGAGTAGATCCAGCACAGAAGAACGCAGAGCTGAGAAACAGATATGAGAACTGAGACCTTTTGTGTCAACAAGAGTTAGTTGTTTGTTTCAGGAAAACTCTGGCAGGAAAGAGAAAACTGTAAAACCAATCAATTAAGTTTGCTGTTTGTGTCAGGTGATGCTTTCTTTAAAATCTTCGCAGGATAACATGATTTCAGGTTTATCTTTTGCTATATAAAGTTGGGGCTTTGATTTTAAATATATCTATAAGCTAGAACTATCTATGTCTATCTGGATTAGACCCAGAATTATGAATTATTTTAGAAAAGTTTTGGTCCTGTAAGAGTTAATTTCCTTGCCCCATGGCCCATTCCCAAGAAATTTCAGTGGCTTTCTATTTAAGCAATATCCTGTTAGTCTTCCCATTTCCTAAAATGATATCAACCCTAATCACTCCCAGGGTGGACAATTATCAAGGCATATGGGTCTACATTTAATTGGCCAAGAAAAAGAACTACAGTCCAGCTACTTTCCAGGCAGTGTAAATTCAAACTCACTGACACTTTTATTTTTGGGTTAATGCAGACAGTAAAAAGCTGTGAATTTAGGTCACATTGTTTTGCTTTTGTTGAACCATACCTCAAAGCTTTGCTATTAGTTTACTGAAGGTCATTATTAGAAACAGCCCCAAGAAACTTGTTGCAGTTACTAGATGGATATCATTAAGGATTTATTCTCTATATCAGGCAGTGTCTTTTTAGTAGGAATCATGAGAAAAAATTCTTTCAAATCTCAGTGCCAGGAATAAATCTGATTTTTTCAAATCAATTGAATAGTTTTAAAAAATCTTATGAATACCATTAATCATGAACTTTTTCTCTTTAAACAAACTACTAAGGTACTTAGTGTTCAGTTTATGACTCCCTTTTTGTAGAAGTATAGGATTTTATGGCACATCTTTTTGAGAAATACCCTTCAGTCATCTTTTTATTTCAGCCATTAGTTTTCTTTTATCCCAGTTTCCTAACTACTTTTAATTTATCACATAACACTATGAGACAGTATGTCAATATCTACATTATGCTTCCTTGTTCATTAGTAAATAGTGAAATGTAGCCACGAAGAGAGAAAGGAACAACAAAAGGAAAGTGAGAGGGTATGAGGGGCTGACTTTTTTAAATAGCTTATCTCAGTGTTTTGCCTGGATTGCCACTAGGTGTCTTTTCTGGCATAGGAGAAGCCGCGCACATATTCGGATTTTATTGCTTCTCAACATTTACAGGCTCTCAAAGAGAATCCATCTCTCTGGGGACATAAGACCCAGAGTTGAGAGCACCCACAGGATTCATGCTTCTCTGACTCTGGGGTTCTCTTTAGGGCTTTACCAGATGGAAAACTAGCACCTCAGAGCCAGTGATGTGGTGAGCTAACAGGCTTTATCGACAGATGGAAGACCCCAAGTGTGAATGAAAACAGCTTCAGCTTGAAAATGAAAAAAAAATCTGAATCCAGTCTACGTAAGCAAATACCCATATCAAACCAATTATCTAAAGGAATTGGTCTAATGGCTACCTTAGTGACCCTGCATAAGAGATATTTACCTGTCCAATATTTTGTTAATGCTTTTGAATAGGTTAGACTAGGTTGAGAAAGAATGATGTTTTCCTCTTTTGAATGTGAACCTAACGTAGGGTGAAGAGTTCCCTTTTGTTGTGAGTGGTGACAGGAGAGTTACAGTTTGGGGCAAACAGAATTCTAGGCCAACAATTTCACCACACATTGTTTGGAAAACCTTAGGTATATGCCTGTACTCCTGATTTATCTGATTGTAAAGAAATAAATGCGTGATAATTGGATCACATAGATAGATCATAGTTCCATGATTCAGAAATAGAACTGAAGTTATGAAGTGCTTGTCTCAAGCAAGTCTCCAGGTTGATCCCTTTATAACCCTCCTATTTAAAAGTTTCCTATTTCCAGAAATACTAGCATTTATGCAAAGAGGATACTTCTAGTACTTGGTTTATTTATTGTTGTTAAATAGTTTTTATAGATTAATTTTACAACCTACTTATCATAATTATACAAATCTTATAAGAATGCATCTTTCTTTGGTTAACAGTTTATATTTGTTCTATCCGATGCAAAGAGAAAGTATTGACAAAATTATTACAGGTATTATAACCTTTTTTCACTAAGCCTCTGTGTGTTTCTCAGCTTAAAAAGAAGTCCAGATATACATATTCCATTCCACTGACCACTATTTCACATATTTTGGGGGGTTTTAAATATCATAAAAACTGAAAAGTATTTCTTTTGGTGACTCTAATCTATGAATGTAAATATGCTTCAGATAAAAATCATGAATCTCCACCTTAATTTAGAAGGATCTCTAATATTAACTGAAATCACTTACAAAATGTATTTTATGGGGAAAAATAGATTTTTCCCCCTCAGGTTCAGACAATCTAAATTCCATCTTAACACTGATTTTTAAATTTTAAAGAAATGATACATCAAATAGAAGGGCAATATATATTTGAAAAACTTTAATTTGAAGAACATTTTATGATTTAATTAAAATTGTAATTGTATCATTGCTGGTAGTAATACTACCAGTAGGTCTTTGATAGGGCAGAATTCTTTCATTAAACCTGAGTGAAAGTATTCAAAGTTGAATATTGAAGTTCCCCTACAACGTTTCCTTCCTGCCATTGGGAACAGAGAATCCATGCAGCAAAGTTGTAAAGGGCCACACAAACAGAACCATGTCTGAGGTGGCAGAGGAGCTTCACAGCCATGGGACCCTTCTGCACAAGTGTTGACCCTCTATTGGTCATAATGGTGCCTGGTCCGCCATCTGTCTGATAAAACAACTCAGCGTGCTAAGCGTTGTTGACAGGACGATGGGCAGGCTGCCTCCTTTGGCGGCTCTCTGGCTGACCCTTCCTCAAAGCCTGGCAAACTTTCAAAGGTCTGTTTCTTCTGGGTAAAATACCATCAATCTGCCTGCCTCAGCATTTCCCTCTTCTTAGGGTACATGCAATATTCTTTCTGAAGGGAATGGCTATTAGCATATTCCACTGTTCTAAAATGGTGAGACTTGGGCTGCCTAAATTGGGTCATGTACCTATAAGCAAAAGGCACATGTAAACGTGCCTTTTGTTTATAGCTAAAATTTACCAGATGCCAGAGGGACATCTGATCGGCAATGGAGGTTAAAGGCATGATGGTTCTAGTGATTACTGCCAAGTGAGAAGGATGGTACGGTAAGCGGTAAGCTGAATGCCCTCACGTCTAGCTGCTCCTCCACAGAGCAATATGCAAGTGTAGTCAGATTTCTAGAGACAGCCAGTTGTCAGTGGTTAGGGAACAGCTGTGGAATTTCAGACCTTCGGAGGAGGGTACTCTTTTCTTGACAATAACCTGTGATTTTTTTTTTTCCTTCTAAAAAATGGTTTTAGTGAGGTATAATGCAATTTATATACCACAAACTCACCCGTCTTAAATATAGAATCCAATGATTTAAACACTGCCACCTATCACCTTTTACTTAAGTAGACAATCTTCTTCATTATGACAGTGTTTGATAATATGTTGTAGTTATGATTGTTCTGATTTCTATTTGCGTTTTAAACTATTAGCAATTACTGAGGGCAGTTTTATATGATGATTGAAGATTAGTGAAAACAGAAACTTAGGTCTAAGCATTGCAGAAAAGCTGGTTCAAGACTATGATCCTCAAATCTTTACTTCCAAACTTCATGTGTAGTCCCATTTTCCTTGTCATGACAAAATATGTGCAGTTTATTTGGTGCCATAATTTGGAGTATTATACTCCCTGTTTCCAGAGATCAACAAATCAATTCATCATATATGCGTAAGATAGAAGCTGTATTGCCAATTTAATGTCTATATGGAGTTTGCACTTAAAAAACATCTTTTTAAAGGCTCTGCAGGATCCCACTTTATGAAGTCTGTATCCTAGGCAACTTCAAAGCTTTCTAAGGAATATGCCAAGTAGACAGCTGCTGTAGCTACTACCAAAGAACAAATCTTTTTCACCTTGGCATCTGGGTTTTCCATTTGTTGGCCAAAATAAGCACAATTTCAGTATTGTCTTTAGCCATCCAATAAATACCAGTGGATAAAGCCATTGGGATTACTGGTGAAGAGCAGTTGTTTGTTAAATGCCATAAAGCCTTGTTATTTTGGCTGTTAAAATGTTTTCTGAGTTAAAAAAAATATGATAATCCATGTTATTTAACTGAGATTTTCTGTGAATTCCTTCCTCTTCTTCTTATAGCCCACTAAAACTCTGATGGGAAGGTATGCTATAATTTAAAAATTATTGTTACTTAAAACTTGAAATAAATTGTGGAATGAGATTTCAAAGCACAACTTGGATGGCCATACATTAAATAAAACTAATTTATGGAAATGTAATATAATAAACAGAGAACATGGGGAAGATGTATTAAGGACATTACAAAAGACTCATCTCAATTTCCCATTAAAAAATCACCTAGAGTATTATGATGTGTATTAGCCCAGGTTACCTAGAAAGCAGAGCTTGAGACAAAGCTGATGTGCTATTGGGGAGTGCAACCCCAGGTAATAAGAGTGAAGGAAAAAGGGAAATGAGGTCCGGAGGAAGGAAAGCAAATAAAAATCATTTGTTAACTAGTTGGCTACAGATTCACAAAAAACATGGCCAGCTGTCCAGTCATGAGTGGATTTGTCTTCTGAGATGATGTCTGGAATCCCTGTGCCTTAGAATAATGATCAAAAGGAGAAAAGGGATAGGTTTATTTGTCAGCTCCTAGTTGCTCCTGCCTCTCTTGGTAAAAATTCATGCCATGGACACATGTCATTATGCTTCTGGGTTGTGTTACCTGGCCATTTGGGCATCTGCTGGGGAAATCCAGGCCACACATCTTAGTGTGATCTGGTTGAGTTGGACAGGAACAGGTAAACTTGCTGTGCTTTCTCCCATGACAGGGGCCATAGAGGTCTGCCTAAGTCCAGACCCCACTCTGGGGAAGATTGAGAGAGTGGTATTAAGTTAAAGGGGACAGTGGCAGCTGCCAGGATTCCATTGATCAAGTACACAAGACCTGGGAGTCAGGTAGTACGAAATAAATCTAGGGAGTCTCAGAGCTGGATTCAGTATAGAATGTTATTCACTTTGTAGAAATGCAATTTGTACGCATCATTAACATTTCATGAACGTATTCTGGTTGTCTACTCTGTCTTGAGTGAGAGACAGCCAGAAGTACCAATATTGTTAACGTCTGGACTAGATGATCAGGGACTTGGAAGGCATAGGAAAGGAGGATTGGTGACAAGAAAGTCTGATGGTCTTCTTGGAATGGGCACAACTGTGAAGATCTTTGTTTCCAATGTTAATATCCACCAAAGTGCATCCATCTTAATAGTCAGGTAGACAAGATGACATGTTCTATAGTGGTCAGTCAGCTTCTTTCCCCAGCTGCTCTGCTGCTTGTTTAATGGGTCCCTGAACAAAGTAGCCACGATATCAGAGATGGAGGCTATGCATGGGCTCAGCGTCATGGTGTCCCCTTACCAAGGCTGACGTGATGAATACAGTTGTTGAGTACCTAACCTGCTGTTAGCAGAGAGCAACATTGAGCCCTTGATATGGTACCATTTCTCATGGTTACCAGCTATACCCTTGGTGGCAGATTAATTACATTGGATGTCTTCCATCCTGAAGGGGCAGACATTTGTCTCTTGGAATAGACATATTTTGGATATAGATTTGCCTTTCCTGCCTGTAAAGTTTCTTCCAGCACTGGACTAACATAATGACTTGTCCTCTTCATGGCATTACATACAGGATTGTGTCTGGGCAAGGGCTCATTTGAAAGCAAAAGAAATGTAATGATGGGCTCATGCTAATGGAATTAACTGACCTTTCCAGAACTGACATCACTCAGAAGTGGCTGGCCTAATTGAAAGGTGAAATGGCTTACTAGACCAGTCAGTTATGGTGTGAGTTGGGAGACTGTATTCTGAAAGGATGGGGTTCTGTTTTACATGATGCAGTATATGCATTCAGAGACCATTATATGAGGCTGTCTTTTCTATAGCCAGAATACATGGGTCTGGGAAACAAGGGATAGATTTACAGTGCTCTTCTCAAAATAACACATAATAACCTACTCACAGAAGTTTTGCTTCCTGTCCCTGAAACTTTGAGCTATGCTTCTTTGTAGATCTTAATCACCAAAGGGGTTGAGGTTTAGGGGTGAGGGGTGGGGAATGCTTCCATTTGGGGGTATAATAATGAGTCCGCTGAATTGGAAGATGAGACTGCCACTTGATTATTTGGGGATTCTTAATCTACTGAAAAAAATAGGTCAAAAGAAAAATGGGTGTTACTTTTCTGGTTGGGGTGATTGATTCCAAGTATCAAGGGGAAATTTGGTTGCTGCTACACAATGAGGGTAAAGAGGACAGTGTTTGAAATTCAGTGGATTTCTGGAGTGTCTCTTAGTACTTTCATGTTCAATAGTAAAATTCAGTGGAAAACTACAGCAACCACAAAAAGGCAGGATGACTGAGGACTCAGACTCTTTGGGAATAGAAATCTGGATTACTCTACCAGGTAAAGAACTGTAACGAGCAGAGGTTCTGGCTAAGGGCAAGGCAAATATGCAAATATGGAATGGATAGTGCAAGAAATCATCCAATATCAGCTACAGTCTAATGGCCAGTTGCAGAAACAAGGACCACAGTATCTTTATATATTTTCTTTGCTTGTAATATTTTTATATACTGACCATTTCCTTCTCTCTTCTTTCCATTTAATTTCATATAATAGTCAGTGGAGATTATAATTTAGTCTTTAAGTAACAGCATATTTAGTGGAATTATGACAGAACTTGAGGAATAATTGATAAGTCCAGCAATGGATACAATGACTGTTAGGAGTATGCCTCTCCTCGTTTTGGGGAAAGGGTAAAAATTCATCACTTGTAAGTAGGATAGCTGAATCTTCTTAGGTGAAAATATAGAGTTGTATTATTGTTGTATGGAAGTTCAAATGTGTTAGAAGGGTGCATATGGAGACTGAGTAGCCAAAGAGGTGGTCTGATGGTCTGTGACAATGATCAATTTTTGCTTCCCAGCTCCAAATCTGCCCTTCATTGCCTGCTTTGCAAAATGGAGATGGAGCCTATAAGCATTTATCTTTTGCAGCAGATATAATATTAAAATTTGTCAGTAGAGAGCACTGGAGGAACATTGCAGGAAGAAGGGGGCTTCCCTTCCTGGTTCTAACGTCCTCCAGATGCTTCTTCTTGCTCGTAATGCCTGGCTGCCAGTGGCACATGTGGGAGACATCTAGTGGTACTCATTCCCGTTGAGCTTCAATGGCAGTCTTGCGGATGGCTTCTTGGCAAGTTACATAGGCACTCACAAGGGTAGAGTCCAGTGAGTTTTGTAAACACGCCAGCAGTCATATTTCACAACAGTGGTTCACCTGCACCTTGGAGTGGCATTTCCTGCTTGTTAGTTCCAACCATAGTTCCCTGCCTGCCAGTCTCAGCCCACCTGTACTTGGGAAGGTATTTCTGGCTTGACAGTTCTGTCTGCAGTTACTTGTCTGCCAACTTCAGCTCACTTGAAACCTAGAGGGGTGTTTCCTGATTATCTAGCAATCATGGATCCATCTGACCTGGGAAAACTCAGTGAACTTCTCTGGGTTTCAGTGGTTTCCAACAATACCTTCTCTGATGAGGTCTGAACTCAGATTTAGAGGATCCTCTTCTAAATTTAGTCCTTCATAGAGTATTCTCTCTCAGCCCCAGAGCGTCTTCTAGCATTTTTATCCCATTGTACTTAATTATGTTTATAATCCTTATATTAAACTGTCCCTGTTGAAATTACTTTGTGTCTCATCATTCTGTCATGACCGATACATTACCTGTCTATAAGATTTGGAAGAAATTTTGTATGTCTAGGAGATTTTATTCCAGATATCTTAGTGCATATTATTCAATTTGGGATTCAATACTTACCCTTGAATATGAACCATATGTCAGGGATACAGTAGAACTATAGACTACATGGTAGTTAAAGTATTCACATTATAGGAGCCACCAGGATGGGTTACCACTGACCTGTGAGATGGTTTTTAGGTAAGAGAGGAGGTTAAAATTCCCTTTAGCCATTTTAATTATATATAAGAATTAGGCTTTGGATAGTTTAAGGAATCCTACTGCTTACTAGACCTACTTAATGATGGGATTTCCTCTAGTAATGAACTTCAGGGGTCAATTGTTTTTTAGGTTGGTTATCCAAGGCATTTTATGGAGTTTGATCAAGTTGGAAATCTCTGGGCAGTGGTCTGAGATTAATGCAGGCCTCTTTCTGACGTACAAGTGATTGAAAGAAAGCTCAGGAGCACAACCCACCATGAAAGATATTCTCAGATTCTGAAGACTGCAGGACCCCTCCACTGTCATATCATGGTCTTAGTTGGAAAAGGGCTGCCTTGATGGTTATTCATGCCTAGGAAGCTTCAAAAAAGATGAAGAAATCATGGAGATGGTGTTCCCTTTACCATTATCTTTAAAAGATCATGACAAAATTGTCAGGGGAAACTAAAACAGAAAATATATGGTTCATGTCCCTCCCCCTTCAGACACACTTACATCAATAATGTTTGAAAGATGGGTAATTGGGAAGTAATTTAATCTTTCAAACTATCTTGTTCTTTTTTTTTTAATTGCATGTTCCCCACCCTTCCCCTCATGACTAAACTATAAGCTCCATGAGGGCAACTGTCTTTTCTGTCTTATTTAGCATGGTATTTCTTGTATGCTTATTGTCTTCTCTTTGAGGCAAGTTCACTGAAATACCACCAGTCCTGCTTCATTAGGCTACTTCCAATAGTACTAAACCATAAGATATTAGTATATGTCTGTTGAATGAATGGCAGATATATTGCCCAACTTTTCATTTAGCACGTTGTCTATTATCTCTTTCACTTAGTATTTCTCCATTATCTGCTTCTTAGTAAAATATTATTTGGTGCACTGAAATTGTGACAGTTGTTAATGTTCCTATCACTATGATATGTTTCCAAGACAAAAATTTTAAATGAATAATTTTACTCTTCCATTTAAACATTCTATTGTTGCTCTTTAAAAAGATAATCTAAGCAGTTTTTTAAATAGAAATACTCCAAATATGAATTTAAAAGAATCTTTTAAAATACAATTAAGGGGCTTCCCTGTTGGCTTAGTGGTTAAGAATCTGCCTGCCAATGCAGGGGACACGGGTTCAAGCCCTGGTCCGGGAAGATACCACATGCCTCGGAGCAACTAAGCCCGTGCGCCACAACTACTGAACCTGCGCTCTAGAGCCCGTGAGCCACAAGTACTGAGCCCACGTGCCACAGCTACTGAAGCCCACATGCCTAGAGCCCATGCTCTGCAACAAGAGAAGTCACCGCAATGAGAAGCCCGTGCACTGCAACAGAGAGTAGCCCCCGCTTGTCGCAACTAGAGAAAACCCGTGCTCAGCAACGAAGACCCAAAGCAGCCATAAATAAATAAATAAATAATACAAGTAAGGATTTAAGCTAAATGGACATGTAAAAAGAAAAATTTAGTGATATCTTCAGGGAAAAAGAAAGAGCAGTCCATTTATGAAAAGTAAGTAGCAATTAAATCTTTAAAACCGACTTATTTAACATACTTTGAAAAATGTGAATAAATTCATCAGTTGAACTTGCTTATTTCTCTTCCTGAGGCAGTTTACAACAGTGTACTAATAATCACAGCATGTGCTAAATAGTGAGCTGTGCACTTATCATGCATTCTTTCATTTAATAAATTAATATACTTGTCTAAAGAATGCAAAAACACCTTGAATGTGACTAAACCCACTAATCACTGGCTTATAAATTTATTACAGAGATTCACTTAGAATTCAAATTCCTTTGATCTAGAAATTTGGGGTTTTTTTTTCCCCTAATTTGTCAGAATCACCTACTCTCAAGATGATAAGGGCTGGCCCAGTTGGTGCTGCCTGAGTGACTGGGGCCCAGTTTTGGTTTCTAGAGGCAGAGGTAAGCCAAGAAAACCCCCACAGAAGGTCATGGGCTCCAGAGATCTGGAGTCACAGCCAAGTCAGGGGTATGAGAAGGTTCAAACACCAACTGTGCTGCTGCAGAGGTAAATTTTGAGGCTCTGATACTAAAGCCAGGAATTCAGAGGTGAGTATGGTTTAGAAAGCAGTGAAAAACAGATAGTGAAAAAGTTCAGGGCTGGGGATATTTGGATTGATTATTGCAGCTATCCATAGGTGTTTCGATAGTTCATCTTAATAGGTCCAGGAGAGAGTGGTGGTTTGTCTGGCTTAGGAAGACATACACAGGGAAGATCATTACTAGATCTGCATCGTAAACATTTGATTGTTCACTTGGAAATCTATCATTTTTTCCAGATTTTTTGGTCACCACTGAATTTTGGGGAATTTCATAACCTCCCCCCACCACCCCCTCCTCTGCCAATTTTTCATTCCAGTTTTCTCTGGTATGGCTTCCTCACAAGCTTATCTATCCCAATTCCTTTTTCATTTACCATATTCTCCCAAACATCCACTTCATAGGAAATTGAAGCACAATAGTAGTTCTTATAGCAGACAACACTTAATGACTTGGAACCAAAGAATCTGAGGATAAGAAGGGACCTTACTAGATTATTTATCCCAATGCTTTAATTTTAAAAATCCACTTATTCAATACTGTTCATTGAGCCCCTAAAATGCACCAGACATTCTTTTAGAACTAGGGAAATAAAGGTGAACAAAAGAGATTGAATACTTGTCTTCATGGGGCATACATTTGAGGAGATAGATAATAAACAGATAAATATAGAAATGTGATATAAATTATAGGTAAATGCTACATAAAAAATGACACTAATGACATAGGGAATGATGGAAGGAAGGAAATTGATTAAGAAAGGCCTCTCTAAAAAGTGAAATTTGATCAGATAACTAAGTAAAGAGAGGAGAAGAAATTCATGTTGCAGGTGTGAGGGAAGTGCGTCTGAGGAAAAGGCAACAAATACAACAATGTAGGGCAGGAAAACATTTGAGGATCAGAAAGGGGGCCAGTGAGGCTGAAAAGGAGTGAGAGAAGTGGAAAGAGAAGACATTAAGTACATAGGGGCCAGATCACACAAGGCCTCAAAGACCCGTGGTGCAGGATTCAGAACTGGTTTGAGTGCAATAGGGAACCATTAAAATATGTTTATCAGGGGAAAGACGTGACATATACTTTTTAAAAGTACATATGAATGAAGAATGTACTGAAGAAGGGCAAGAGAGAATGCAAGAAGACCGGTTAGGAGGCTCCTGAAGTTGTCGAAGTGAGAGATGATGGTAGCAGTCACAGTAGAGGTGGTGAGAAGTAGTCCGAATTGGGATATATTTTGAAGTTAAAGTCAACAGGACTTTTGGTTGACTCTATAGAGACTGTAGTGAGGATAAGAGAGGAGTCAATGTGACTGCAAGGTTTTGGACACGAGTGGCAGGATATATAACATTTACTGAGCTAGGAAAGACTGAGAAATAATCATGTTTTGGTGGAAGAACCAGTACTATTTTGGATGTCTCTTAGACATTCAAGCAGAGTTATCAAATAGGCAGTGAATATAAAAATATGGAGTTTGGGAGACATCCAGGATGGAGATACCAAGTTGTAGAATCTGCTGTGTGTTAATAGTATTTCATTGGACAGGATGAGATTACCCAAGGAGTAAGTATAGAGCAGAGAAGAGACTGTAGACTGAGTTCTAGAGCACGCCAATGTCTAGCAGTGAAAAAGAAGAAGAAAAACAAGCAAAGGAGATTTAGAAGAAGTGGACAGTGAAGTAAGAGGAAAACCGGTTACTTTTCTAGAAGTGAAGTGAAAGTGTTTGACAGAGAGAGGAAGGAGAACTAAAGTTTGGTTATTGGGCATGGCAAGAAATATGTTGTTGGTGACCTTAACGTAAGTCATTTCAATGGAGGAATGAAAGTCTGACAAGAGAATATTCAAGAAGAAATGAGAAGTGAAGAAATACTTTTAAAAAATAGGGATGGTAGTTATAGGAGATGTCAACTCTAGTAAGTGTTTTATTTATTTTTTTAAACTGAGAGATATTAGAAAATATGCTGACAAGAATGATCTGTCATGGGTAGGCTTTTGAGTTTGAGAGGAGGACACATTGTCAGACTTTTATTTGTCAAAATAGATGAGCTTTGTATCAGGAGAAGAGGTAGTTTTCTGTTGACATCTTCATTCGAATCAATAGCATTGAATATGAATAGCTCCAGATTCCCTCTTTTAAGGCAAACATAAATAACTTCCCATGGCTTGCTCTGCCTAACATAGATTCCCAGGCATCTAGGCATGTGGCAGGAGTGGCCGACCTGCCAAACTGTGTGTCTGGTCCTGTTTGATGGATTGGTGGGCTTTGACAAATGGCCCATGCCAGGCAGCACCATCGGAGCTGACTGACTCTGGCAAGATTAATTGTTTTAGATTGTACAGACATCTTTCAAGAGGGAAGTATTTCTGTTTATCTATCTTCTGTCCATCACAAAAGGGTCCTTTGTAGCTTGTCAGAATCCATAAGGAGGAACAAAACATTTTCATACCTATCAAGGATGCTTTCAACTATTTCCTCAGTTCCTTTTACATCCTCGGTGTCAATAAAAATATATTGATTTTTTTTTGTAGTTGTTAAACTTTCATTCTAAGTTATCCTTAGCACCATCTGAGAGTGAAAATTAAAATGGAAAGGTCTAAAGAGCAAGGTACACCATTATCATATTTGTAAATACTTGTCTATATGTCTTAGCTCCCTTGAGAGATACCATAAGGCCTGAAATGTATTAACTATTCAACAAATGTTTGTTTAATTTATAAGTGAGATACATAATACTATTTTAGGATTAATGGGACTTTAGAAGAATATTAAAAAAACTTTGACCTTTTTCTTAGAAGGAACAAATTGATAAAATATATTTCCAAGTGACATATATTCTACTTACATTAGTCAAACACCTATATAGAGATTATTTTATGACAGGCACTGTACTAACTGCTTTACAAATACTAACTCATTTAATTTCTTAAGTTGGTATTGTCACCATTTTACACATGAGGAAATTGAGGGATGGAGAAATTAAGGAAGTTTACACAGCGAATAAAGGGCAGAGCTGAGTTTCAAACCCAAGAAGTCTGACTTCAGAACTCTAAATTCAACCGTATGGTTTTGCCAAATCATAATGTTTGGCAGTTTATTTAATGTATAATATTTTTCAGAATAAATTACTGTTGACCAGGAGTAAATATAAATAGAATACTGCATTTCAAACTGCTTTGAAATTTGAGAGATTCATGGTTTGGGGTCCACAAGACTAATAGTCACTGCTTATTGTACACTTACTCTTGTCAGGTGTCATATTAGGTTCTTTATATATCTTACCTCAAATTCTGAAATGATAAATCTGAGCAATAGGAGTTATTACCCCATTTTAAAATTAGGAAATTAAGGTGTGAGTGGAGGAACAGGAAATCAAACCCACATATGTCTTACTTCAAAACCACAGCTCTAGGGACCCAGCAGAGAAAATAAAAGAACCAACTTGAATAAGTCAACTTCATAGAGAAGATAGAGTCTGCCAGGTTGAACTGTAATGTTTTTCAAAGTTGGGATTGAATTTAAGATTGTTTTGTATAAAAACTCTTATTTTATAACATCTAAATATAAAAATTTCCAGAATTTTTAGATATATGTTTTGGTCAATAATTTTATTTTAATTCAAGTAGAAAACAATGGAGAATATAAAGGAAAAAAGGGATCAGTATCAATAATAAAAATGAAAGTATACTGGGCACAAAATAATTCATTGTTTTTTTCTTCCTAAAGAAATTTACTATTACTGGGAATCAAGACTTTTAGGCTCCATCTTCTCTTGTTCACCTACAGTTCTACCATTGTTATAAGAAAATAATAACTGACATTTAGCTTACCATAGCCAGCTGCCATGTAAAGTACTTTATATGCACTGTGTAATTTAATCTTTACAATAACCCTATCAATTAGATACTATTATTATTTCATTGATTAGGAAACTGAGGACCAGAGAAATAATCACTTGCTTAAATTCACTCAGATACTAAGTGGCAGAGGCGAGATATTAACTATGGTCTATATGACTCTGAAGTTCATTAAGCATAGTCATTGTAAATTATAGTAACCAATGATAACTGCTTAACTCTTTAGAAATCACTTCTGTATCCTTTATCACATATGATTTGTGAGAAAAGCAAGTCAGATAAAAGGAAGGCCATAAAGATCTTGAGTTAAGAAAAGCTTTTTTAAAAAATGCACCAAAGACTATATTAAAGTACGTACTTCTGTTCATCAAAATATAAGAAATGAAAATGTAAGCCACAGAATGGGATAAAATAAGCTCAAAACCTATAACCAACAAAGGAAAAGACTCTTCAGAATTAATAGAAAAAAGGAAGATAACCCATTACAAAATGAGAAAAGACTTTGACAAGCACTTCACTAACTGAGGATATCCACAGGCCAATGAACATATGAAAAGGTGCTCAAATTGATTTCCATCAGGAAATGCAAATTAACTTCAAAATACAATATCATTTTGGCTAAAATAAAAAGGTAAAGGTATAGAGAGTGACTAGAACCCTCATACACTGCTGGTGGGAGGATAAATTTCAGATATTTTGGAAAGCTATTTGGCAGTTATTTACTAAAGCTGAATATGTATGCATACATACCCCATGACCCTTCTGGCAACCACCTGTTTGTTCTCTGTATCTATGACTCTGATTCTGTTTGGTTTATGTTTGTTCATTTGTTTTGTTTTTTTAGATTCCACATATAAGTGAGATCATATGGTTTTTGTTTTTCTCTGACTTATTTCACCTACAATAATACCCTCTAGATCCATCCATGTTGTCACAAATAACAAAGTGTCATGTTTTTGGCATGGCTAATATTCCATTGTGTATATATGCCATATCTTCTTTATCTATTCATCTATTGATGTACACTTAGGTTACTTCCCTTTTTTGGCTATTGTAAATAATTCTGCAGTGGATATTGGTATGCATATATCTTTTTGAGTTGTTGTTTCTGTTTCTTTGGGTAAATCCCAGAAGTAAAATTGCTGGATCATATGGTAGTTCTATTTTTAATTTTTTGAGGAAACTCCATACCATTTTCCATAGTGGCTTCACCAATTTACAATCCCACCAACAGTGCACCAGGATTCCCTTTTCTCCACATCCTGGCCAACACTTGTTATTTGTTATCTTTTTGATTATAGACATTCTGACAGGTGTGAGGTGGTATCTCATCGTGGTTTTGATTTGCATTTCCCTGATGATTAGTGATGTTGAGCATCCTTTCATGTGCTTTTTTTTTTTTTTTTTAAATTAATTAATTAATTAATTATTATTTTATTTATTTATTTTATTTATTTTTGGCTGTGTTTTCTGTGCGAGGGCTGTCTCTAGTTGCGGCGAGCGGGGGCCACTCTTCATCGCGGTGCGCGGTCCTCTCACTGTTGCGGCCTCTCCCGTTGCGGAGCACAGGCTCCAGACGCGCAGGCTCAGTAGTCGTGGCTCACAGGCCCAGTTGCTCTGCGGCATGTGGGATCTTCCCAGACCAAGGCTCGAACCCGTGTCCCCTGCACTGGCAGGCAGATTCTCAACCACTGCGCCACCAGGGAAGCCCTCATGTGCCTTTTTATCATCTATATATCTTCTTTGGAAAAAATGTCTATTCAGATCCTCTGTTTTTAATCTGGTTATTTGTTTTTTTGATGTTGAGTTGTATAAGTTCTTTGTATATTTTGGATATCAACCCCTTATCAGTCATATCATTTGCTAATAGCTTCTCCTATTCAGCAATTGGCCTTTTCATTTTATTGATGGTTTCCTTCACTATGCAAAAGCTTTGAAGTTTGATGTAGTTTCATTTGTTTATTTTTGCTTTTACTTCCCTTGCCTGAATAGACAAATCCAAAAAGAACTATTGCTAAGGTTGATGTCAAAAGAGCACACTGCCTATGTTTTCTTCTAGGAGTTTTATGGTTTCAGGTCTTACATTTAAGTCATTAATCCATTTTCAGTTTATTTTGTATATGGTGTGATAAAGTAGTACAGTTTGATTCTTTTGCGTGTAGCTGTCCAGTTTTTCCCAACATCATTTATTGAAGATGCTGTCTTTACCCCATTGTATATTCTTGCCTCTTTTGTCAGAGATTAATTGACCATATAGCATGGCTTTGCTTCTGGGCTCTCTATTCTGTTCCATTGATCTATGTTTTTGTTTTTGTGCCAGTACCATACTGTTTTGATGACTGTAGCTTTGTAGTATAGTTTGAAATTAGGGAGCATGATACCTCCAGTTTTGTTCTTCTTTCTCAATATTATATTGGTTATTCGGGGTCCTTTGTGTTTCTATAAAAATTTTAGAATTCTTTGTTCTAGTTCTGTGAAAAATGCCTTTGGTATTTTGATATGAATTGTACTGAATCTGTACATTGCCTTGGGTGGTATGGTCATTTTAACAGTATTAATTCTTCCAATCCATGAGCACAATATTTCTTTCCATTTGTTTGTATTGTTTTCATTTTCTTTCATCATTGTCTTATAGTTTTATGGTACAATGTTTCACCTCCTTGGTTAGGTTTATTCCTGTGTATATTATTCCTTTTGATACAGTTGTAAATGGAATGGTTTTCTTAATTTCTCTTTCTGACAGATACTTGTTAGTGTACAGAAATGCATTAGATTTTTGCATATTGATTTTGTATCCTGCAATTTTACTGAATTCATTTATTAGTTCTAATAGTTTTTTGGTAGCATCTTTAGGATTTTCTATATATAGTATCATGTCATCTGCAAACAGTGACAGTTTTACCTCTTCCTTTCCAATTTGAATTTCTTTTATTATTTATTTATTTATTTATTTTGTCTGATTGCTGTGACTAGGACTTCCAATACTTAAGTTGAATAAAAGTAGTGAGAGTGGGCATCCTTGTCTTGTTCCTGATGTTAGAAGAAATGCTTTCAGCTTTTCACCACTGAGCATGGTGTTGGCTGTGGGTTTGTCATTTATGGCCTTTATTAAGTTGAGGTATGTTCCGTCTCTACTCGCTTTTTTGAATGTTTTTTTCCTCTCATTTTATTACAAGGAAGTTTAACAGTACAGAAAAGTCACATGATCTTGGTGGGTCTGTTGAGTGTTTTTATCACAAATGATGCTGTATTTTGTCAAAAGCTTTTTCTATTGAGATGATCACATGATTTTTATTCTTCAATTTTTTTGATATGGTGTATCACATTGACTGATTTGAGGATATTGAATAATCCTTTTATCTCTGGCATAAACCCCATTTGATCATGGTGTATGAGCCTTTTAATGTATTGTTGAATTTGGTTTACTTATATTTTGTTGAGGATTTTTGCACCTATATTCATCAATTATATATTGGCCTGTAATTTTCTTTTTTTGTGATATCTTTGTCTGGTTTTCATATCAGGGTGATGATGGCCTTGTAGAATGAGTTCGAATGCATTCTGTCCTCTTCAATTTCTTGGGATAGTTTGAGAAGAATAGGTGTTGACTCCTCTTTAAATGTTTGGTAGAATTCACCCGTGAAGCCATCTGGTCCTGGACTTTTGTTTGTTGGGAGTTTTTAAATTACTGATTCAATTTCATTACTGGCAATTCATCTGTTCACATTTTCTATTTCTTTCTGATTTAGTCTTGGGAGATTGTATGTTTCTAGGAATTTATTTCTTTTAGGTTGCTCATCTTATTTCCATATAATTGTTCATAGTAATCTTATGATCCTATGTATTTCTGTGGTGTTGGTTGTAACTACTCTGCTTTCATTTCTGATTTTATTGATTTGGGCCCTTTCTCTTTCTTTCTTGATGAGTCTGGCTAAGGGTTTATCAGTTTTGTTTATCTTTTCAAAGAACCAGCTCTTAGTTTCATTGATCTTTTCTATTTTTTTGAGTCTCTGTTTTATTTATTTATGCTCTGATATATTTTTTTTCATTCTATTCACTTTCGGTTTTGTTTATTCTTCTTTTTCTGGTTCCTAATGGTGTAAGGTTAGGCTGTTGATTTGAGATTTTTCTTGTTTCTTTCTGTAGGCTTGTATTGTTATAAACTTCCCTCTTAGAACTATTTTTGTTGCATCCCATAGATTTTGGATCATTCTGTTTCCATTTTCTTTTGTCTCCAGGTATTTAAAAAATTTTCTCTTTGATTTTTTCAGTGATCCATTGGTTGTGTAGTAGCATATTGTTTAGTGTTCACCTGTTTGTATTTTTTTGCAGTTTTCTCCTTGGAGTTGATTTCTAGTCTCATAGTGTTGTTTTAGGAAAAGATGCTTGATATGATTTAAATGTTCTTAAATTTATTGAGACTTGTTTTCTGGCCTAGCATGTGGTCTATCCTGGAGAAATTTACATTTACAATTGAAAAGAATGTGTATTCTGCTATTTTTCGATGGAATGTTCTGTATGTATCTATTAATTTATTAATCTGGCATAATGTGTTATTTAAGGCCTGTGTTTCCTTACTGATTTTCTGTCTGGATGATCTTCCCATTGATATAAGTGTAGTGTTAAAGTCCCCTACTATTATTATATTACTGCCAATTTCTCCCTTTGTGTTTGTCAATGTTTTCTTTATGTTTTTGGTATTTCTATGTTGGGTGCATATATACTTACACTTGTTATATCTTATTTTGAATTGATCCCTCTGTCATTATGTAATGTCCTTCTCTGTCTCTTGTTACAGTCTTTGTTTTAATGTCTATTTTGTCTGACATAAGGATTGCTATGCCAGCTTTCTTTTTATTTCTGGTTGCTTGGAATACCTTTTTCCATCCCTTCATTTTCAGTCTGTATGTGTCTCCAGATATGAAGTAGGTCTCTTGTAGGCAGCATGTATATTGATCTTTTTTTTTTATCCATTCAGTTACTCTATGTCTTTTTCTTGGAGCATTTAATCCATCTACCTTTAAAGTAATTATTGATAAGTATGTACTTATTGCCATTTTGTTAATTGTTTTCTGGTTGTTTTTGTAGTTCTTTTTTATTCCTTCTTTTGCTACCTTCCATTGTGATTTGATGACTATCTTTAGAGTTATGTTTGGATCCCTTTCTCTTTTCTTCTGTGTGTATCTATTATACATTTTGTTTGTGGTTATGATGAGGTTCATATATAACAACTTATATAAATTTGCTTATTTTAAGTTGATGATCTCTTAAATTCAAATACATTCTAACCACCCTATATTTTTATGCCCCCTCCCTCAGGTTTAATGTTTTTGATGCCATATTTTACATCTTTTTGTTTTGTGTATCCCTTAATTACTTATTGTGGATATAGATCATTTTACTACTTTTGCCTTTTAACCTTCCTACTAGCTTTATAAGTGGTTGATTTACTGTATGTCTGCCTTTACCAGTGAGATTTTTTTCTTTTATAATTTCCATATTTCTAGTTGTGGCCTTTTCATTTCTGCTTAGAGAAGTCCCTTTAACATTTCTTTTAAAGCTGGTTTAGTGGTGCTGAACTCTTTCAGCATTTGCTTGTCTGTAAAACTCTTTATCTCTCCTTCAAATATGAATGATAGCTTTGCCAAGTAGAGTATTCTTGGCTGTAGGTTTTTTCCTTTCATCACTTTAAATATATTGTGCCACTCCCTTCTGGCCTGCAGTGTTTCTGCTGAAAAGTCAGCTGATACTCTTATTGAAGTTCCCTTATATGTAACTAGTTAATTTTCTCTTTCTGCTTCTAAGATTCCCTCTTTATCTTTAATTTTTATTGTTTTAATCATGTGTCTTGGTGTTAAACTCTTTGGGTTCATCTTGTTTGGGACTCTCTATGCTTCCTGAACCAAGATGTCTGTTTCCTTCCACAGGTTAGGGAAAATTTCAGGCATTATTTCTTCAAATAAGTTTTCTGTCCCTTTCTCTCTTCCTTCTCCTTCTGGGACCCCTGTAATGAAAATGTTAATATGCTTAATGTTGTACCAAAAGTCTCTTAATCTGTCCTCAGAATTTTTTTTTTTCTGTTCAGCTTAGGTGATTTCCACTACTCTGTCTTCCAGTTTTCTGAGCCAATCTTGTGTATCATCTAATCTACTGTTGATTCCTTCTAGTGTATTTCTTTTTTTTTAATTTCAGTTATTGTATTCTTCAGCTCTGTTTGGTTCTTCTTTGTATTTTCTGACTCTGTTGAAATTCTCACTGTGTTCATCTGTTCTTCTTCCAAGTTTGGTGAGCATCTTTAGGATCATTACCTTAAACTCTTTACTGGGTAGATTGCTTATTTCCACTTCATTTAGTTCTTTTTCAGAGGTTATGTTTTGTTCCTTTGTTTGGAATATATTCCTTCATCTCCTCACTTTACCCAGTTCTCTGTGTGTATTTCTATGTGTTAAGAAGGTTGTCTATGTTTCCTGATCTTAAAGGAGTAGCTTTATGTAGGAGATGTTATGTAGGAGATGTTATGTAGGAGATGTATGGGGCCCAGTAGCATGCTTCCCACTAGTCACCAGAGCTAGCAGTGCCCCCATGCGGGCTGTGTATGCCCTTCTACTGCAGTGGGGCTGACTACTGTTGGTGTGCTGGTAGGCAGGGCTCACCCCCATTCTGGTTGGCTGTGAGATCTTGCCTTGTGTGGTGGATGCTGGCCCACTGGAGAGCAGGGTAGGCTTCTTGCATGGTTGACTGCATGGCCTGGGGGACTTGGAGTGGTGCCATCCCACTGGTGGGCAGGGCTGTATCCCCAGTGCTAATAAGCTAGAAGGAGAATTCCAGAATGGCACTTCCCAGTGCCAGTGTTATTGCAGTAGAATAAACTCCCCAAAATGACTGCCACCAGCATCTTGATTCCCATGGGAACTCCTAGTTGCCTCCTGCCTCTCCAAGATCAGCAAGAGGGGCTATCCTAGGCTCCTTTCAAACTACTGTCTATGTGCTGGTGCTCACAGCATGTAAGGTTTTGTGCACGCCATTTAAGAGTGGTGTCTCTGTTTCCTATAGCCCTCCTGCCCTCCCAAACATAAACCCTGCTGGTTTTCAAAGCCAAATATTCTGTGGGCTTGTCTTTCCAGTGACAGACCTTCAGGCTGGGGAGTTTGATGTGGGGCTCAGATCTCTTGCTCCTGGGGAAGGACCTCTACAATTGTGATACTCCTCCCTCTTGTGGGTCACAGACCTAGGTATGCAGGTCCTAACTATACTATGTCTCTGTCCCTCCTGCCCATCTTGTTGTGGTTCTGTCTTTACATCTTTAGTTGTGGAAAATCTTTTCTGTTAGTCTTTAAGTTATGTCCATAAATAGTTGCTCTGTAAGTAGTTATAATTTTGGTGTGTCCATGGAAAAGATGAGTTCAGAGTCTTCCTACTTTGACATCTTGGCCAGCTTTCTGTAATTATAAATATTCTTGTAGCCATGTCAAAAAAGTTAATAGTAACTTGTAAAATTAATTTTAATATACTATATGTGTATATATAATGTATATATTTAATTAAAACAATATATAAACTATTATTTCAATATGCAATCAAAATAAAAATTATTAATGACATACTTTACATTCTCTTTTTGTACTAAATTTTGAAATCTGCTGTGTATTCACATTTACAGCACATCTTAATGTGGAATAGCCAAATTTCATGTGTTCTATAGACACATATGACTATTGACTATCATATTAGTAGCACAGTTTTAATTCTATTTTATGTTTACAAATTAGCTAGAATAATTTTATGAGGAGACACTTGCTTCCAATCCTAATTCTCAAGTTCACAGAGGAAGATAGAGCTAGAATATCCAAAAATTACCCATTTGCTCTTCCAACAGTATGTACATGGCAGTCTCAGAAAACAAGACTATCCCTTTTATCTCACTGTAATTATTTGAGTTAAATTTCTTTTGCATATACCCTCCCATTTTTGCCCC
Source organism: Balaenoptera musculus (assembly GCF_009873245.2). Lineage (NCBI taxonomy): Eukaryota > Metazoa > Chordata > Mammalia > Artiodactyla > Balaenopteridae > Balaenoptera > Balaenoptera musculus. The sequence continues at coordinate 45,503,559 of NC_045789.1, read as the reverse complement.
ATGTTTTAGAGTTGTACTATTACTATATTGACAGAACATGTAACCATTACATTATATATTCTCTTTTACTTCTCATTTAATCTTAGTTCTACCGGTAACTGTATATTTAATGCTCATCACAAGTCTTTGGTGGTGATGTTTCTCTAGTCGTTTTGGTTGTCTGAATGAAGCTTATTATACTCCAAGAAGTTTCTTCTCAGTATGGGGACTTTTCCAGAAGGGAGATCTAATAGGTCATTTTTCAGAGTTCATAGGGCCCAGAGTGCAACAGATTCTTTATACCTTACTGCACGCTCATTAGATTCACCCTCTATTGGACTGGTCAAATCCATTTACAGTTTTAGATGCTGTGTCAGTGTGGTTCATTTTACATTCCAGTGAATATGTGTTTGGTATTTTGGGGTTATCGTAATCTGAGGTCCATCAGACATCCTATTATTTCCTTCTGCTTTCTTCTGCATGGATTCCAGAAAAACACAAATATTGTGGCTGCTGGTGGTTTGTACTCATCCACTTTTATTTTGAGGTTAATTGGGACACTTTGACACTTAGTTTTGTTGTAATTGTCCTTTGGTTTTTGTTTTACCATGTTTTTATATGGAGATCTTGTAAGATGCAAAAATTATGCTGCTATCATAGTTGCCATTTCTCCAGAATACAAAGCTTTTAAATCAGCCTCCTGAATATCCAAATTCCAACTAGGAACACTTGATTAACACATGACTAGGCCATCCCTGTAGGGTAAAGTAGGATGAATTTGGACATTAGATTATAATATACATAAAATTTCTGTTTTGGCTGTGTAAACACCTACTACACCTACTATCCATCCTCTGGGCTAGGAAAACATATTCAGGATTACAGCCAGCTGATTTTTGTCTCTTCTGAACATTGATTGAGACTAAGGAAGAGAAGCCACTTGAACATAGAAGGCTTGAAAATAACCTCTACCAAGAGGGAAGGAGAAACTCAACTCCATCCAGAAAACTGGAGTTGAAATCCTGATGATGTACCTATTAATCTCTTTGACTTTTGGGAAGTTATGTATACTCACTGAAATTTAGTTTTTTCATTTCTAAAATGCTTTTTTTTAACTTGGCTAGGAGTATTGGGATTTTAAAAAAAAAGATGCAGTGCTTTAGAGAGCACCTTTAAACTAAACACACTTTTTTTACAGGCATTTTTATTTATTTATTTATGGCTGTGTTGGGTCTTCGTTTCTGTGTGAGGGCTTTCTCTAGTTGCGGCAAGTGGGGGCCACTCTTCATCGCGGTGCGCGGGCCTTAGAGAGCACCTTTAAAACTAGCAAATCACTCATTTAAATTATTTTTATTAAGTCTTTTCTAAATATTACTTCTGTGCTGCTATAAAAACCAATGGTGGATCCTCTTTGGCCTTAGGGCTATACTGATTTGAATAAGTACCTTTTAAAAGTGCGAAACTAAAATGACACTGAGACATTTGAAGGTTCTCTAACAAAGAAATCCAACAAAGATTTCTCTAACAAAGGCATAATAAATAGCCAAGTTATTACTTTCTTTTTTTAATACAGCCTTTTGTTGATGACACTGGTAAATTTTGACTTCTATATTCAAGCTGGCTGGACACCCTTGGGCCAGGCAGCCATCTGCCTTGGATGCTTCAGGTGTTGTTTTGGCTGAATGTGAGACCAAATGACCTCTGAAACACCTTCTATGATTCTACTATTTCATTAGGAAACAGTGTATATCTTTAGAAAGTTGTATTATACTATATTCCCTATACTTTCCAAGTAACTATATACATAAAAGAATGTAAGAGTCAGTGGAATGGAAAAGCTCAGATGGTCATGACTTTCACATTAATTTGTATCACTGATGTAGGAGAAGAGATAGGGATAGACTAGGATAGGGGCACAAGATGCTGATATTCTGTACTAGAAACTTGTGTATGGATCAGCTGGGGAATAGATAATTATTTAAAAGTTCACCTTTGAAGAAGATAGGCTTTTGGGGAATATATGGGGACAGGGGTTGAACCTAGGCATTATAATTGTGTTCTATGTCATATTAAGTCACTTAAGGTCCTGAGTCCTTAGCTCTTGAATAGCATCCAAGTGTATAAAAATATCTAGAGCAGCATTCTGAAAGGTTTTTCCTTCAAATATTGGTTCTAAAAAATGCTCTCTGAAAAAATAAATCATACTAAATGTTAATAATAACAAATAAATCACGTTAAACTTATTAAAAAACACTGCATGCTATATACCCCTCTTGGAGAGTTGATGGGATATTAGCACATAAAAGCTCTGAAATATACTATAGCTCTGAAAAATACTATAGCTTAAAAATACTATACCCACTTATTCATCTATAATCTGGTGTTTCCAGGTGACACCCCACCTTCTCTTTTTATTTGCAAAAAGCTATTAATAAGTTAGAGACAAGTGGGTATCTGAGATGAACCCAAAATCTTTGAATCTAACGATATGAACTGAAAGTTGGTACAGATGGCAGTGTCATGGATTCATGTCCAGGCTTTCAGCAATCCTAATAATATTTGAGTGCCTGAAACTGGAAAATCAAGTGACCAGCAGTACAATTTCCAATTATGTTAGCAGATAAGAAGAAGAACCAGAACCCCTGCTGAAAATCATAGGAGGATAAACTTATTAAACACGAAGAGAAAAGGAGTCCCATGTATGAAATACAGCATAGTGTGATGTTTTAGAGTTGGAGAGCCGTACAAAGAATGAATGAGTTTGCTTGGAAGAAATGAGCTAGACAAAGGCTATAGACAAAAAAATATTTGGTTAATATAATTATTCTTAATTCCCTGTGCTACCTCTTACTATGGAGGTTGAAGAAATCTAAATAGCCACTTTTATAGGTTCACTTGTAGCTGTGGGTGGCGATGTGACTGGATAATGGCTAGTGAAATGTAAGGGGAATTTGAGAAGCTTGTGAGAAACATTTTGCTGCTGTTCAACAATAGGGAGACGTCTCTGTCTCTTGCAAATATTCTCCAGTTCTGCATCCTTTCTTTAAATGAGGCTTGCTACCAAGAAGTGAGAAAACCAAGGACAAAATGATGGTGGAGTCTGTGTTCTTGAGTAGATGAACCAATTATAAGTATTAATTATGAACTTTTATTTAATAAAAAACAAGCTATGTGTATTTAAATCATTGTTAGTTGAGTTTCTGTTAATAAATACACTCTAACTGGTAAAGTAAACGTGTTCTAAAGGGCATAACTATTAGACATTCTGTGAACTCCACTGTTTCAAAGACATGCAGTTCCAAGCTTCCAATAAGATTATAAAGTTACCAAGTATTTATTAAATGAGTATTCTATGTCTAGCACCATGCCAAGGATATAAAAGAACCATCAGACTGTCTCTAGCCTTTAGAAACTTTCACAGTAACAGGGATGACAAGATTTAAATAAATAAAACAGCTGGAGAATACTATTCTAAGGTATAGTCACAATATATATATATCCATGTTATAAACTATAAATACTATAAACTTTCAGACAAGGGAAAGAGCAATTTGTCTGGATCAAAAAGAGAGCAAGGAAAATCATGATATTTTTATCCCTTTTTCTGTAGAGCAGTGACTAGTAGCCATTCAATAAAAGTTTATTAAATTGAAAAATTGTTTCTACAGTCTTGAAGAAAGTATAGGATATGGATGACATGCAGAACAGGAAAATCATTCCTCTGGGGTCTATACATATGTTGGTGCATGTGTGTATGTACATATATGAGACAGGGAAATTAACCATGAGCAATGACTTCAAGAATTGACCCCATGTGTGCTCAAGAAGTTGAAAGTATAATCTCTAGGAGGTCTTAAATGGCAGGTAGAATTTGTATCTAGAGCAAAAAGGAAGCACCATGAGTTCTTGGGCTAACTGAATGAGATCATGAATGTAGAGTTTTAACAAGATTAATGTGATTACAATATGCAGGATACAGTGGCAAAGAAAAATCATTTAGGGGATTATTACAGCAAATATGAAGCTTAGCAGTGAGTGTTTTTATAAGAGTAGCGGCAGCAGGATTGTAGGAGAACGAATTTATTTATTTATCTGAGAGACGTTACGAGAAAAGCACTTTTTCCTCCCTTGCCTTCTCTCTTTCTGTCACTCTCTCTGACCATGGTTAAATATAACCATTCTCCTATTCTACCCCTGCACCCAAGAGGGCATACATATGTGGCTGAAAAATATATATATATATACAGCAGTATCAACTGGACTAACTTTAAATTCATGACCCCAAAATCTCAAGTAAGTCTTTAATGCTATTTGGGATTCCTACTAGATTTCCTGAGCTAAGTTATACTCTCATTCTTCTAGGTACTTTATAATCTTCTCTCTCTTCAATTCTCCAACACCCCATACCCCATATTCACCCTCTCTCTATCTTCACGGACGAACCAGAAACCAACAGAAAACAACCTCCGCATCCTCCCAGAAGTCTACTCTTCTAACCTCATCTGAGCCCATAGATTCTGCCTTGCCAACGTTTCACTTTGGATGTACTGTCCCTTCTCTTATTTAAGTCAACACGTTGTCCTGTGCACTAGATCAGCCCTATTTAAAGTACACACAACGGGCTGCTGCTGGTTATGGACTGGTAACTGTTAACCATGTGTGATGACACAAGTACAGAAATAGAGGATAAATGTATAGAAACTTTTGTAACAATTTGACAGAGTTGATTTTGTCTTTTGAATCTCAGAATTTTAAAAATTGGTGTTGTATATAACGTGACTGTTTCTTATTTCATGATTCTAATAATTTTTGTATTGTATTTTATAAAAGCTTTGGACTTTGACAGGTTGAGGGGAAAACATGGTTTTTCATCACCAGATAGTTTGAGAAACACTAAGTTTGATCCTGTTTCCCTTGAGAATGTCTCTCCGGCAATTGCTCCCTCTCAGAACATAAAATTTTTCTTTAAATCTGTATCATTTCCATCATTATGCAAATAAGCTGTACTAGCTCCCATGTTAAAGTAAACTTCCCTTAACTTGCCGTTCCCCTTCATCTCCCACTCTGTTTCTCTGCTCCTTTTACAGCAAAACTACCTGAAAGACTTGTCTGTTCTCACCATCTACCGCGTACTTTCTTCCTATTGTCTTTACGCCATTTCAGTGAGGCTTATCCACACCACCCCAAAATACCTGACTTTGTCAAGCTCACCAGTAATCTTCACATGGCCGCATCCAATGTTTCATTCTTGTTTGTTGTATTTCTTAATCTATCATCAGCTTTTGGCACCATTATTTACTCCTCGTGCTCCTCGAAATTCTTTCTGTGCTTAGCGGAGCAGCATTCTTCGTGTTTCTCTGGCCTCACTGGCCACTTGTTTCAATCTCCTTTGAGGGACCATTCTTACCTTTCTCTAAATGCGAGCTTGCTTCAGGACTCAGTCTTTGAACTTTTTCTAATCTGTACCCACTTTCTTGGTGATCTCATCCAGCTCCATGGCTTTGCTGACCATCTCTAGCCTGATGAGACCCCCACCCCAGCTTCCTTCTCATTACTGGATCCCATTGATAGAGCCTCTCTGAATCCCAAATTGCATATTGATATATCTAGTTGCCTATTCAGCTTCTGTCTGAACATCGAATTGACATTTCAAACTTAAAATATCTAAAGTAGGCTCCTTTTCTCCCCCAAACCTTTTCCTCTCCCAGCCTTCCACATCTCAATAAATAGTAATCCCATACTTCCAGTTGCTTGAGTTAAAATCTCTGGGGTCATCTTTACTCCTCTCCTTTCCTTAAACCCTGTGTCCAGTTCATCAGCAAACCCTGTTGGCTTTACCTTCAATTTATATTTCAAGTCTGACCATTTTCCCCCACTTCTGCTAGTCCAGCACACCATCACTTCGCTTCTGGATTTCGTCAATAACCTCCAAACTGGTATTCTTGCTTCCATTTTTGCTCCCTTACAGTCTTTTCACCACATGACAACAGAGTGGTTTCTTTTAAAACCTAGGTCAGATAAGCCAGTCCTCTGCTCAAAACCCTCCACTGGTACCCCTTTCACTCAGAAAAATACTTCAAATTATTAAGCTGGACCACTGGCTCTACCTGATCTGGCCCCCTGCTCCCACTAAGACTCACCCCATTCCCCTCCCTCTAGCTTATTTCCTTCCACCCACAGGGGGTGTCTTGCTGTTGTTCCTGCACACACTGAACCCTTTCCTGCTTGACAACCATTGCACGCCTACCTCAGGGCCTTTGCATGTACTGTTACTTCTGCCTGAAATGCTTCTTCCAGTTATATGCAGGGCTTGCTCCCTCATCTCATCAGATTTCAGCTCATTTCAACTTATCAAGGGGCATTTCCTGACCAGGTTTTGCAAAACAACACTAATCCCCCTACATCATTCTCTATCCCCTAACCCTGCTTTGTTTTTCTTTATAGAGCACTTTTCACCTACCTATTAAAACATTTTGTGTTTGTTTGTTAATTGTTTGTTTCTCCCCTCTAGAATTATGATTATTATGATCAAAATCCTTTTAAAAATTATCTTTAGTCCTTGGAATTAGTTGGGTCCACGCTTGGTCCTTTTGCCTGTTGGGCAAACTAGGCCACAAGCTCACATTCCTCTGCTCCCTGTGTCCAGTGTTGTTGTCTGTGCCTTTTAGACATGACTCTCTCCCACCCACCTGCCCTCACATCCCCACTTCTCCTGAGTGTCCATTACACGGACATTCAGTTTTATAACAGAGTGTGGGAGTTGCAGGGGCTCTGCCACAGCCCTGCTCATCCAAAGTCATTTAGTGAAGGAGTCCATTACGATCGGCACTCGCAGAGAGAAATCCCCTGCGATAGCGGCAGCTCTCGGCAGCCACAGTTCTCCACATAACGGCATTCTGCTCTGCCTGGCACGTGTCCTGATGGAGACTCTGCCCCCTGGAAAAATACCAAATCACATGGAAGCATCGAATAATGACCACTGCAGCAATAAAAACCAAATGTTCCCAGGATTGCCTGAAGAGAAACAGAAGAAACTGAGGTGCTCAGTGGCAGTGGTCAGGCACCTGAGATCCTGTGCTCTCTTGCAGTTGGGTGTGCGCCGAGTTCACAGAGAAACGGACACTTTTACACTCCTAACACTCAAGAATCCTTTTGTGTGGGGAAAGGAGAATTTTTAAAAATATCTTCTTTCAGTTGAAGGCGCCTGGAGAATTTTTCCAATAACTGGTGCAAGGAGTTTTCATTTCCAGGCTGCAGGAAGACCACAGAGGGTCCCTCCCTTCCCATTCTATTACCTCTATTGAGTCACCACTTCCTTTGGGAGCAGAAAGCAGGGACCAAGAGGAAAGAAAGTGTGTATTTACTAAGATTGTAATTAGGATTGCAGTCTTTCAATGAAGAATTATTCTATTAAACCAGTAAAGTCTTTTGGAATAACATATTCCACCAAATGAATTTCAAACTGTTTAAAGAAAAAGCACATTGAAAGACAAAAAGCATGTTTTGTTAAATTTTACAGTAGAATTGCTAGAATGGGAATAATTTGGCCACATATTAGCAAGCTTATATATTTAAGCAAATAGGAATCCTTTGAGTAGATATAAATAATCAAAACATAGACCTATATCACAACCTTCTTCCTGAAGAAACACTATTTATGTATCTTGGCTAAGGGAAAGCTGTGAAAAATCTAATAATAGACTTCAAAAAAATGCAAGTTTATTACAACTAAATGTGCTTTCTTGCCACAGAGAACAGAATGAAGAAAACGAATTTCAGTGGTAGAGATTTACATAAAAGTTGGATGAATTTTCAGAGGGTGAAGGTCATTATACTTGGGGAGAGACTAGTAATAAAGGATAAACCGCTTTAGCAGTGGAATTCTAAAAATGCTGAAAGCCTTAAACGTTCATCTACACTTAATGTTTGGACAAGTCATAGAATATTCCTGGTTTTTCAACTGTATAATGAAGAGGAAGATCCTTACAGATCCCATTATCTGTAAGCACATCCTTGCTTGGAGGCAAAGGGCTAAACTATTTGAATGGTTGTGGTTTTCCCAGGTAGAAATTTCTTGATCACGAAATAGCATAACTACAAATAGAAAGCCTGGGGCTGTACTCTGACACAACAGCTTCAGGGAGAACTTCTGGTTCTGCATCCTTCTCTTCTGGGGGAAACACACTTTCGGTACCTCTGGTTGCTGGCATGACACCACGTGAGGGGTATATGTCCCCATCCCGGTGACTGGGAAATGGCATGTGCACTAAGCCCTCAACAGTACTGAGGAGTTTTGGGGTGTGTGTCTTCAATACTGTGGGAGCTGACGTTTCCGTTGCTGTTTCCTAGGAGAAAACAGCAGCTTCTGCCTGCCATATGTTCATATAACACTGCATGCCAACTTGCATGCCATATCATGCCAGCCTGGAAACAAGTATGTTCACCAGTACTATATTAGAATCATCCAACTTGAAATCTAATTAATAATTTGCTGTCTTCCTGCAGCCCTTGAAGACAAATGTGAGAGCAACTTTGTCATGTTTATTAAGAATATACTTATCTTATGTTGTTTTAATATGGACAATGGAAAAGGGAAACTTCAGAATCTGTGGAGCGTTGGTGAATCTGAGTGAAAGGTTCAAAGGACTCTCTGTATTGTTTTTGAAACTTTCAGGGAGTCTAAAAGCATTTCAAAATAATTTAAAAAAAAAATCTGCGATACAAACTCAAAGCTGTCCTCATGTATCAATAGAATAAACAATAACTTTTATAGTATCATTTCAGGCATTTATAAAGTGCACATTTACAAAGTCCATGTCAGAAATTAAAACTCTGATTCCATTAGATCTTTTACAGATCACTTTAGTGTGAATGAGAGATTGAGGGCAAAGTTATGAGAAAATGAATGACGAAGGTCAAGAATGCTGACCTTCCTCTGCTTTACAACCCTGTCCAAGGTTATCCTTGAGAAGAATTTTTCATCGTACTCTTAAGATTGGGCTGTTGGTGAGTGAAGGCTCTGTGTTTTACTGCAATATAAATAATTGGGACCATTTTGCAGTTTTAAAAGGAAAACTTAAGTGATTGTACGTCTTGAATATCTTTACTTTGAGCATCTCTCTTAAAGTGTAAGCAATAAGTAAGGTAAGAAAATACAGGAAGACTATATTAGAATAATACATTTCAGAAATGAAAGCAAACTCAAAATGTCATGCCAGCCTTCTGAGAATTAGGTAGAGGATGTGGTAGGGAGGCTGGAAAATTCGGAGTATCTGTGTTCTAATGCAGTACTTTTCTCATGACCATTAAGCAGATGTAAAGTGACTGGAAGAATGCCACGTATTTGTTAATGTATATTATAACTATTCCTCACCAAAATTTATATATATTTGTGTGTATACATACTTATGTATATTATATATGCTATATACATAAGTCTGTGTTGTAAAAGCAACATCTTTGTAAGTAGTACAAGCACTACTTAAGGCTTCAAAACTAGTTCTTTTCCCAGTAGCAACTACAGACTTATAATTGATGTTTTCAAAAGAGAATCTGTACAGTTTTCAAAATTTGTAGGAGTTTTACTAAAAGAACCACATTTCCTGGAAAGAAGTGATGATTTTATTCTAATTTAATCCATTCTGTTGGATATATATTTAGATCAAAAAACTAGGTACAGTGATTTGAATTAATATCCCATGCAGTGGCAGAAACCTAAACTATATAACCGCTTATTTTTTAGGCAAAATGGTAGAATAAAGCCCTCACTGACCATGGAATGAGACGTGGACTAGATGAAAAAAGCAGTAAGATGCATTTTGAGCACTTACCTTTCTTCTCTTCTTCATGTTTCTTTTGATTAGAAACTACAGTGATGTTTATTGTGTATGAATTATGATTTCAGACTGGGGTTCTTCTCTTGCGGGTTGTGTCAGCAGTGTTGTGGAATGATGCTAAAGAAGTATCAGAGATTCATGGAAAGTGGAGTGGGAGCTGTGATCCACTTCCACTTACCAGTTGCTACCTAACGTTTAAAAAAAAAACCATTTTATGATTCTTAAAATTCTGTAGGTCAGTAATTCAAGGACAGTCTGTCTCCACTCCATGGTATTTAGAGACTCAGCTCGGATGGCTTGAACAGCTAGAGATGGTTGGGATGGCTGGGATCCTGGCCTGTCCAGGTTGTTCATTTGTTCACACATCTGGCACCTGGTCTGGGGTGTCTGGAACATCTGGGGAGAGGCTGTTATCATTTTCTCTCCATACAACCCCTCCACATGGCTACCTTGGGCTTCCTTACAGCATGGAAGTCTCAGGGTAGTAAGGATTCTTCCATGGTACTTCCCTCAGAGCAAGCGTTTCAAGATGAGGGAAACAGAAACTGCCAGTCTTCTTAAGAATGAGGCCCAGAACTGGCAAAGTATCGCTTCTGGCATGTTCTATTGGTCAAAGCAAATCAGAGACCACTCCAGTTTCAAAGGACTCCAGAGATTTCACCTTTTGATGGGGAAATGACATACAAGTACAAGGAAGGGAGGAATTGATAGCTAGCTTTGGAGACAAGCTACCACAGCGATAAGGAGATGTTTCAGTTTACATAGTTTTGTAGATACTCATGTAGTCTTAGATAGATGATACTCTATTATTTTTGTAGGTTAAAAAAATCCATGGATTAAATAAAACTGTGTTTGAATGTGTGGAAAGACAATTTTAGACATAAATTCAGAGGCAGCTGGAACATAGAAAGTTGTATTAGACCCTGCTGTAGTCTCCATAGGAAAGAAAAAATAGTAGAGACCAATTGCCCGAGTCACTTTAGGCTGGAAAAAAAAAAAAACCCATGCAGTAGGGATCAATGTTGCATTGGCAAGGAGGTACTACTGGTCTTTTTAACTCCAAATATCTATGATGTGTTGTAACGTTTGTATTCTTTTGTGCCCGATAAAACTGTGTCATAAAGTTCACTGAACTGTTAACGTTGTCTGTCCATTTGGGGGGTTATATCCAAGCATGTTGCCAGGTCCCTGGGATGCTACTGAACTGCATAATCTATCACCCAATGCAACGTGTTGGTGCGTTAAAGGAAGTTAAGTACATTGCAGCTGCGAAACTCCTCTAAGCAGAACACTTCTTCCTCTTCTGTGAAAAAGAGTGCAAAAATTCTTTCATCAGGTTATTTGCAAGTCCCTTGCTCCTCGGTGTCAGCTGCCCTTGGCTGCAAGATAACCATAAAACATTTACTGCAAAGCCATGAAGAATCCATATGTCCATTTGATGTGTCAGGCCACCAAGAAGCCAGAGCTTGTGGGGTAGCATAAGGATATCTGAAGGTGACACATGCTGTCAGTTGATGAACAGAGATGCAGAAGGGGATTCTGGCAGCCTTTATCTTGGCCTTGACAACTTGTGATGGTGACCAGGTGGGGTGTGTTATCTTAATAGTCTGGAGCTCTTGTGAATTATTTGCTGATAGATGTAAACAGCTGTTATTCTTGGTAATGGAAAGCAATTAGAAACATCTGTACTCTTGGCTATGAGTAATGCCTCCTATCCTCACTGCTCCCAAGTGCCAATTGGAAATAACTACATCACGGGGATGGTGTTGGCAATTCTACACTGCATTATGGGCTGATGATTAGTACTGAGCTGTGAAGAACAAGAGGTGAAGTGTGGGAGAAAGAGCTTTTACCTGGGATTTACAAAGCAAGAGGGGAAACTTACTGCTTTATCTGTGCAACAGAAGGCAAGCACTATAGGTTTGGAAAAGTACATTTGCATCAATCTCAGAACTATCTCAATATAAACAGTCACCAGTTCCTAAAGGAAACAATGTTGATTTGTTCATCTGATAGGTCTAACATAGTGAGGAAGCATGGGGGCCAGGTTTGCATCCCAGCTCTCCTACCTATGTGACTCTGGGCAAGTTGCTTAACCTCTCTTACTCTCAGTTTTCTCATCTATAAAATGGGTATAATACCTACTCTATAGCATGGCGGTGAGAGTCAAATGATTAGTATATGAGAAGCGCTTAGAACGTTGCACAGTGAATAGTAAGTACCCAGCCATCGTAGCTATGATTGTTATTGGACATCTACTATGTGTTTGGCACTACTAGCCTCACAGCCTTGAGTGGAACATTCGAGACGGCTACCCTCATAGTGATCACAGCTTTATGTAATACTCATAAAAGTATTTAATCTGCAGCCCAGTACATAGAAGAAACTTAACATAGTTTATTTCCCTTTTATTTTGCTTTCTGGGAAAGAGCTATGTGCTAGTTTCCCAAAGACTGAAAATTAGGACCTATGATGGGTCCTAGATACTACGTCAGGTCCTAGTTTTTGATGGCTTGAAAGAAATAGGAATGTGTAAGTAGCTACCTACAGGGTAGATAATAGTTACTTAGAAGAATTTTGTTGCTAGATTTGTTAAGTAATTATATCCTAATACTCTCTCCTCACAGAGATTTCTGTAGATTTCTCCTTACTGATGCTCATTAAGTTACACAGTACACACACATTGTCAAGTTGAAATATAGTATTATCTCTATGCCTCATCATTTAGAAAAGATAGAGACCAAGTTCTGTGCCTGAATACAATTGTCACAGTATATAGTTTCATGGTGGAGATTTCTGAGGAAGACAAATGTTTCTTATAGGAAGAGGAGATGAAGAATTTGAAAGAATTCTGTCATAAGAAAGGGGAAAATTGAAGCAATATTTTTTCTACAAGTTGAGTATCATTTTAGGAATGATAGTCTACCAGACAGAGACTTTATCTTAGGGTAAGATCATATTTTCACTCATTCATTTAACAACTATATAATCAGCTCCTCTTTTGTTATATATACTAGTAAAATGAATAAGAATAGGACATAGACCTTGCAAAGTTACACTGATTTTTATGCACGTTCTATTGATTTAGAATTTATATTTGATGTTTGCATAAAGATAGCAGATTATCCTGAAATCTAAGTGTACAATCTAGAATTGTGAAAATAGATCAGGGTTCTAGTTTACTATGGACAAGGATTATAAAATTGAGATGTTTGAAAGGAGAAGTGAAAGGGTTTCAAGAAAAATGAGAACATCCTCAGAGCTAGGTGATTTAGGACTTAAAAGGATATGCTGTAGCAATATGCTAAATTTACAGTAAGTCTGACATTCTGTTGGATACTAACAAATGCTTGTTAATTATGTTTAGGAACCTTACAATATAGGGGGAGGAGACCTTAAACCAATGCTTAATCACCTTGACAATACATTTGCTATTTTAAAAAGGACTAGAATATTTTAATGCTTTTTTTTTTTTTTCTGTTGCTAAAAGTCTTTCAATGTCTTGCTCAATTGCTTGCAGGAAGGGAAGGCATGGATTTCACTATTCCCATTTATCAGCTATAGGAACTGAGAGTTAGGGCATCTAATCCATTTTACAGTAATTAATTAAAACAAGAATGACTTTCAATCTTTTGGCTTCTACTTGGAAATCTTGCTCTTTTGATCTTGTTCTTGGTTGTAAGGAGAATGCATTTAAAATGCAAAGTTTGACTAAAAAAGACAGAAGGAGTCAATGGAGACTGGCAAGTGCTCAAAAACATATCTGCAACCATCATGAAAAAAGAGACAAACACTGGGAGAACAGCTGAAAATGAACTCTTTCTCACCAGGTGTCCTTGGAGTGATTTATTTGCAAGCTTCTCTAGAAAGAATTTGGCCAGCAGAAGCTTCCCTTTCTTTTGTTTCCATTTCTTGGACTCCCCATGACTATCTCCTCTGTCAACTGCAACCTGAACTCTATCCAATTAACTAGTTCTCGGGATTCATATTTTTTCTTTGACATCTCTCCTCTCCACTGCCTTATTTTTGTCCCTTGTTGTCTCCCACTTGGACTCTTGTAATAACCCACCAATTGAAATCCTTGTTCCTATTCTTCTCCTCTTCAAATTCATCTTCCACTCAGTTGCCAGTGATCTAGTCAATGAGCATCTGATCACACTGTATTATTTCTTAAACACATCCTATTAGTTCCCATTGCCAAAAGAAGGTTCAAGTTTCCTCACATACGAGGCCCTGAATTACCCAGTTTCTACTTCTTCAATCCCATCTTTCACTTTCTCTATTTTTAAATTTGTTCCAGAAACTGCTTATAATCACTCTGTGTGTATGTCTTTGTTCATACCATTTTCTTTGATGACAATGCCCTGTTCATGTTTCTTTGCCTGAAAAGCTCCTAGATAAACCTATGGATGTCTCTCCAGTTATCTCCGCTAGGAAGCCTCTGGACCTCTCAGGGCATAATAGTGATGTTTTCCCTGTGTTGTTTGTTGGTCCTTTCACTACCATTCATATCTCATTATTTTTAATGTATCTGCTTGAGGTCTAGACTGTCAGCTACTTGAAAGCTGAAAATTGCATCTTATTGATATTTATATCCTTAGAATCCTTTATAGTAGGTTCTCAATAAGTATTTGTTTGATGATAAAAAAATACCAGTGATGATGATTATAATAGTAACGTAGTTATGTACTATGTGCTGGACACTGAACCAAGTACTTTGCATGAATTTTCTTACTTAATTCTCCTCGTAGATCTAGGAGATATGCACTACCATTATTCTCATTTAGCAATTGAGAAACTGAGGCTTAGAGTGAATGTGTAACTGGCATCAGGTTGCAGAGTTAGTGAGTGATGGAGCCAGAGTTATAAGTCCAGCTGGCTCTCGTCAATGTTTATCTGAACTGGACTAAATTTTGCCTAAATCCTTGGTTCTCGATTTAGCCCTGCAATTTGCTTGCCATGTAACCTGGAGAGTATGACTCATCCAATTTATGTCCTCATCTAGAAAGGAGAATAATGCCTTCCCTATTTTGTGTATACACAAAACAATTGCTATTGTCCCAATTATCCCAACGTCCCTAATCCTTTCCCACCTATGAACAAGGCCAGATGCCTTAAAAACTGGTCCTTGCCTCTCAGTTCCAAGATCTCAGAAAATCTCTCCTGGCTTCACCTCTTTGTTGCCTACTCCATATGGACTTGATGCTGTAGAGACTGTCCTTGTAGTTGCTGAGCCTACTGAACCCTAGGATGCTCTTTTGGATTTCTCATCCTTTCACTCTTTCAACAAATACGTGTTGAGCACCTGCTATGTGCCAGACACTATTATAGAGACTTGGGGTACACATCAGGGAATAAGGTGTAAAAACCTCTGATCTTGAGGAGTGTATATTCTAGTGGGAGTGACAGACAATTAAAAACAAACATAATAACTAAGTTAATTATATAGTAGATTAGAAGGTGGCGCTGTCAGTGTCTCAACTCCAAGCCATCACTTTGCTATGATGACCAATCTTGGCTCTGAGGATCCAGTGCTGGCCAGAGCTTCTGAGTCTCTCTCTGTGCCTAAGAGAATATTTTGGATAAATCACCTGCTCAAATGAGTTAATTAATCTGAAAATATGTTGTAAACCTGTTTTATATCTGCTTATCTCAGAACCATATTACCTTCCAAGGTGTTAGCCAGCAAGGTCTCAGAGGAGATAACCCAGGACTTCCCAGGTAATAGGATATATCCCTGGCCTTCCTGCCTAAACCAAATCCCTGGTGCTACTGGATGGGAGAGGAGGGTTCAGCTGAAGAAGAGAATAGGTAAATAAATAGATAGCATAGACTAAGAGTTGTCAGGACTTGGCCTCACTGGATGTGACTGATATTCGGGAAAAATCCAGGACTGTTAATTAAACAATTAGTGATTTATCTACTAATTCCACAAACATTTATTGAGCATCTACCATATGTCATGCACTGTTCTATCTCCTAGGGATGCTGTGGTGAACAAGGTAGACAAGTTCTTTGCTTTCATGGAGTACACATTCTACTGAGAGTGGACTGACCATAAGCAAATAAATAAACAGGCAATATCAGGTGGCAATAAATGCTATGATGAAAATAAAAGAGTAAAGTGATAGAGAAGGATTAGGCTCTGTTTATCTAGACTGAATACTCCAGAAAGACCTCTCTGAGGAATTGACACATATACAGATATCTGAATGAAGGGAAGGAACCAACCATCTAAAAATCTGAGGGCAAGTGTCCCAGCAAAGGAACCAGCAAGTACAAAAACTCCAAGGAAAGAATGAGCTGGGCGTGCTTGAAGAACCCGAAGAAGGCAAGTAGTGGGCAAAGAGTATAAAGAGATGAGGACACAGCAGTAAACAGAGCCCGCTTTATACGGAGCACTGAATGCCAGGGTTAAGGGGTTTAATTTGGAAGGTTTAAATAGAGCAGTTATATGATAGCAATTCTGTTTTTAAAGAAAGTCACTCTGGCTAATGTGTGAAAAAGGAATTGTAGTTATGTCAAGAATAGGAGCCAAGCAATATGTTAGAAGACAATAGTAGCTATGGAGATGGGGTTCATGGATTCAGGAGATATTTTAGAGGTAGAATTGACAAGGCTTGCTGATGGATTAGATGTAGGAAGGAGAAGAAAGGAAAGGATTTCTAAATATTTGCTTGAGTAACTATGTAGATTATGGTTCTATGTATTGACATGTTAAAAAACGTGAGAGATTTTGCAGGTCTTAGAAGTTTTGTTTTGGGTATGTTAGTGAGAAGCGTGTTAGAAATACAAATGGAACTATCAAGAGGTCAATTAGATCAAAAAGTCAGATATAGGTACAGTTCAAGGCTAGAGAAATAAACCTCAGAATCACTGGAAATATAGATAATCCTTAAAGCCATGGGACTGGATGAAAGAAATCACCTGGTGAGAGGGTATAACTAAAGAACCAGCTTCAGATTCTGAGGCTTTCCAACATTTAGGTCTATCTGAGAATAAGGAGTCAGCAAAGGAATGGCCAGGAAGGACAGAGGGAAAATGAGCAGAGTGAAGTGTCTTAGAGTCAAAAACAGAGAGGCTTTCCGGGACAGAATGGTCTGATTCTCCTGAGAGGTCTATAAAGATGAGAACAGAAATATTACTGTTGGATGTGAAAATGTGCAAATCATTGGTGATCTTAGTGTGCAAGCTCAGTGGATGACGGCAGAAAGCCTGCTGGAACAGGATGAGGAAAAAATGGGAGGTGATGCAAGAGAGGCAGAGACTATAGACAACTTTTTCAAGAAATTTTGCTGTGAAGGGGGTGGTAAGTGGGGTAGTGGAGAGCAGAATGTTAAGATTTTTTTAATGCACAAAACTAAAGGTTCTTTGTATGCTAATGAGAATGATCCAACGGAGATGGGAAAACTGATAATGCAATGTAAAGAGAGTTCTAATTGCTGGAGGAAATTTTTCGAAAATCCCAGGGCTGAGGTGTGAAGGATGCAGTGGAGACCTGACTTTTGATAGGGGGGGCTATCTTCCAGTGAAACTGGCAGGAAGGCAGAAATGACAGAGGTTCTGGTAAACTGGTAGCTTTAGCATTGGAAAGATGGAATTTGTCTCATTGCTTCTATTTTAATCAAAAAAGCTGAGGCACAATTTCAAATCTGGGTACTGGAAAAATGGTGGAACAAATCACAAAAATGTAGAAAATCACCATGGGTGTATGCAAACTTCACAGGATCTATGGAGAAGAACAGAGGGCTTGGGCCTTCTAGTCACTTCATCTGTCTGTGATCAAAAGTGGCCTCACTAGCTATTCATGCCTTTCAAATGGTGGAAGTTGGGGAGGAGGATACATAATTTTGCAAAATCTAAAAAGGTATTTTTAGTATCAGGACTAGAAAATTAGTTACAGTGGCATATTTTATTTCTTTGTGGAACCAGGGAGCATATAAATATATATATATATTTAATCTTCAATTATGTTCATTGGAATTATAATGAACCAGTGCATCCCCATTAACTGCCACAGATCCAAGGGCCCTTAACCAATATTTGTTGAATGAATGAATGAAGTGATTTGAAGGACTCGGAAAGGAAGGAATGACCTTTTACCTGGATAGGTTTGGGGATAGTACTTGAAAGAAACAAAGCTTTCGTAAATGTAATGCTTTGTCCCTAAACTTAAAATCAGAAGAGTTCAGTTCAGAGGGAACAGAGCTAAGGAAGAAGCTCTTAGGAAATTTAACTCAACTTTTATCTAGCTCTGGAAATCACTAATCAGAGTACTTTAAAATGTTCTAGAGAAGGTTGTAACCCTAGGTTACAATTTCATGTCCCTGTCCTGGCAGTAGTATCCCACCAAAGTAATGAAACGCAATATGAATTAGTATAAAGGGGCCTCGTTAACAAAGTATCTTTCTAGTTAGTTCTAAATAGAATCCTGACTGTCATAGAGTGTCTTCATCTATGGCAGGTCATCAATTTTGATATCCCTGTCTATCAATCAAGTCCAGGTAGGAGTATCAGGTTCATTATGTGAAAAAATACCTGCAGTTAATCACCATAGGTAACAATGTATAACAACAGATTCTAGTGATTTTCTTGAGGAATGGTGAATGCCTTTAAGAATGTGCAAATTGAATATGAAAGTATTGATTAGAAGGTAGGTGACCAGTTTAATAAATTCTTTGCAAGAGTGTAGATTTTTCAGTCAGGCTCATTTAGAATCAGTTGCATATTACACTGATAGCTTTTGCAGCATTGGGCAGAGCCAGTAGATGGTGGTCTTAAGTTGCAAGTTGCTTTTACAGTAACATCTGTCAACATGTGGAATAACTACCACTCTCCACAAAATGCCAAAATTCACTTTCCATTCATCGGATGCTGTAAATTGGAAGAATATGGCACAAGAGAGCATTTGAGGTGATATGTTAACTGTCATAACACAGCACTTTAAAATGATGCAGTGTTTTTATCAGAATATGTTATAAAGAACTTTATCCCTTGTTTATCTCTTCTCAAGAATAAAAGAGATTTTTAATTTCTTAATTAGAATGCTGTCTGTTGGAATTCTGAAGAACCAAGACCAACACTAAGCTGCAATATCTAAATAAGATATCCACTTAACATTCTCTATTGTTAAATGCACTTTAGAGATTCAATTGCAAGAGTATTACAATACCTTGTAATTATGCAGACTGACTAGAATTAAAGACTTTGGAAATTAATTTTGATTTGAAATATTAAATTAAGTAGAATGTTTTATCATAATGGCATAATTTAAAACTAACTAAAAATAGCATTAATAATAATCATGATCACTCTCCTTTCATTAAAAGAAGAGATTTAGCACTAAATTATTAAATGATCAAATTTATGGTGCCCAAGTTAGTAAAGATTTTGTAGTAGTGTAAATCATGCTACATGATTTCTGTCCAGTGGCTATGGCAAATTAGTCACTATAGTAAATTTCAGAGGGTATTAATAATACAAACACTTCAGTGCTGGAAGCTTTGGTAGAATGATACTGCATGCATCCTTAGGCATTCAAATATTCCATTTTTTCCTCCCAGCAGTGTATTATGTAACTGCCATGGGTAGTAGCAGGGATGGACAATTATACCTTGGACAAAAGAAAAGGGTTAGCCTTTTATTTTTATAAGCCAACAATTTATGAGAAGTGATTTCTGCTTCCTAACATTAACCTTTGGCCTCTTTCTATTCAATAGTCCTCTGATTTTATTCTGAAGTTATACTGTGTTCTAAGCAGAACATATGTTGCTTGTTTTCTTTAATAATGCTCAGATCAACTCAGTTTAACTCTACAAACTAAATAAAGGGAAGAAATGATTTGCTTTTAAACTTATTTAAAATCATCCTATTATATATATACATTATATATATAACATATATATGATTTTTTTTTCATAATTGAATTAGCTATACCAACATACCAGTTGTGAAATGAGTAAGCAACCTAAAATGGAAAGCAAATACACACCAACCTCTTGAGTGATGAGGCTGGGGTTGGTGATAAGGTGAAGGGGGGTTTGCTTTGTTTATTTTATCTATTTCTTAAGGAAAGTTTTTGTAGATATTCTGAAGTATTGGATAGATTTTTGTCTGTATTTAATACCTTTGAATGTTTCTTTCCTCTTAAGCCACAGATATGGTTTTTAGTATCTGACCCATATTTTGGAAAGTTATCAGATCTGAAAATCTCAGAAGTCATGTGATATTGCAACTGATTGGTACAGGTGTAAAAATGTGTGATTCACCCAAATCACTTTTTAGAACTTTGTTTCTTTTCTAGTCTAAATATCAATGTCTATGGTTGTCTTGTACTACAAAGACTATGTGTTACATACCTGTTAATACACAATGGAAGTTTTAGAATATTGTGGGGAAATAAGTCACCTCACCATATATACCATTATGGATTAATTTTTGAGAATGTTTAGCAGTATTTTGGACCAAGAATGCTAATTTAGGGTAAACCAGCCACTTGCTACTTTTCTTTTATATAGTAACATTCTGACTGTGAGTTTATCCCATGTCTTTAGCATTACCCAAATTACTCTGGCAAAAGGAAATACATAATGCAGCAGAAGATGCTCATTGAAAACATGGATTGAAAATGGTGCAAAGTCCAGGTAGTGCATTCTCCTTCACAGAGTTGTGGGGTGTCATTCACAAGTTATTAAGGTAGCCTGTTCATTTGGTCATCTGTGTAGCATGTTCATAGCATTAGTAAAGTAATAGGTGAATGAAATCAACACAACTGGTGTATCTATAGTCTCAAAGTCTCTGTAGCTTAAGGTAATTGTACATATGTATTTTCTTAGCAAATTCATTCAACAGCTGGGATATTCAGTAGAGAACTAAATTCGTCATACTGAGACATTTAACTAGACTCAGGAGTCAAACAGACATCTGAAAACATCTATCGACTCATTAGTATTGTTTCAGTAACTGCTTTGGCTTTTATGTAACTCAGGAAATAGGAAATCATAACATCATAAATAGTGTTAAAGTGAACCATTGATGTAGCCAGAGCAATTTTAAGCCAATCATTTCTCATTAAGCTAATGCTAGTAAAGTTTCTTATTCAGATAAGTTTTTTTTATTCTTTTTTCTTCTTTTGGCTATTCAATGGCCAATGAGGTGTAATAAGTTTTAGCAAATTAGGGCTGAGGTCTCTTAGGTTAGTTTTATTCTTCGCTGTAAATTACAGCAGCTTTATAACTGCTTAACACAGCTCCTGAATCAAGAAATGTCACACGTGAATTTTTTTGTTCAGGCTGAATGGCTGGCATTAAAACGAGAGAGAGAGAGAGCATACAAGCTCTTAGAATTCAGGATTAAAACTGCTGGTTTCAGATTTTCAAACTGATTTATATTTTAACTGTTGAGCAGCTGAAATGGCAACTAAATAGAATTATAATACACTAGGATCTTCCCATATTTTTTCTCTTTGCAGATTATAATTTGGCAAATTATTAAATTTTTGAATAGCACTCTGTGTACCTTCTTTTGTTGACATTGAATTGGACTTTGTATTTTGGATTTTATTTTGGATTTCAAACTCAAAACAGTGAGGTATGACTTAAATTACTTGTTTCTCAGACTTCACATCTGTTATTTTCAGCACAAAAGCCAGTCACTGCTATGAGAAGGACCTTCGCTTAGTAAGCAGCAGGCTTACATAAGAAGATGCCGTGACAATAAGAAGGGTTTAGCAGCTTTCAATAGCTCAGCAAATGTGACTTGTTTGCTGTTTTCCTGTTTTTCTCATTGACAGTTCATTATAAAATGAAGTAGGTTTTTTTTTTTTTTCTGACTGGATTAGCAAAAACAGAAAAGTAATTAATACGTAGAGTACCAAATATGAAATATTACTCTGCACAGAGGCATTTCACACTTCATTGATTTCATGAGTAGGCCAGAGGTGCCAGAACGATAATTAATATGTTGTAAGGGGAAAATTATTATGCAAGGTCAGCAGCATTTCAAGACTTTACAAGGAAGAGGCATGAAAAGATATTCTGAAACTATTTCTTAAATAGGGTTTAAAATTGGGTTTTAAAGGAATATTTGAAGAAACACAGGATCTTTCTATGAGAAATTAGTAGGACTTTTTCATTTATCACTGAAAGTATGCTTCTTTATGCAAGCATAATGTATACCAATATACTGGCATTTGGGGAAAAATATGAATAAATATGTGTGGGTAAGTACGTGTGGACTTATGCTTGGGTATATGGCCATCATTATTTACATTTCCAAATTTTCAATGAAGTAGAAAAATTTAGAACTCAAGCAAATTCATTTATATTATTTTAAAATTACTAACCAATACATGTTCCACAAAAAACAATTTAAATCTCAGAAAAGCAAAACCAAAGACACCATTTGTGCTGCTATAAAGATGTTAATCTTTTGGTGTGTATTCTTTCAATATTTTTTCTCTAGGAAATGTATATATTTTTAATGGAATACTGTAGTGTTTTCCAGTGTGTCTTTTCACTTACTATGTGATTATTCCTTTAGATGATTCAATTTTTTCTACAAAATTTTTAATGGATATATAATGCTTCACTGGATATAGCATAATGTATGTAAGCAATCTTCTGCAGATGCATACAGATGCTTTCCAATGTTTTTAGGAAATTGCAGTGACCATCATTAGAGCTATATCTTGATCATGCCTTTTGGACGCATCTCTAGAAATGGAATTCTGACTGCTTTACAGGTATTACCAAATTATCCTCCAGAAGGGTCATCTCAGTTTACTCCCAACACAGCGTCTGTTTCAAATTCACTCTCAATTGTGATTTTTAAAGCTCTTCTTTACTCTGATGTCATGTAGTAAGTAATGGATTTTCCAGGATTAATTGAAGATGATTGAGAGAAAATCTCTTGAAAGAATTTCAAAAGCAAACTATTTTCAGCGATTACCTTAAGACCAAAATAAGCAAGATCATTTAATATTATATTTTTATCCCAAATTGAAAACTACTAATAGCCATCATTTAGTGAGTGCTTACCATCTATTAGTAATAACTTTGCAACAATTCTGTGTGCTTTAATCAATCATCTCATATTTTATCCTCACAATTACCCTGCGAAATAAGTTTTTTATGTCCCTTTTAAAAATAATGGAGCCAAAACTCAGACAATTTATAAATAAATTGTCTAAAGTCGCATAGCTGGTTGGTGGGAAGCCGACATTTGAATCCAGAACAGTATGAATCAAAAGATCATATTTCAGCTACTACAGAAAACAAGAAAGATAACTTGTGACTGTGAAAATATTGTACCTCAAAACAGCACATATTGTAGCTTATTTGTATACTTACAACAACTACATTTTATCTCAGTTTAGTGTCATTTTAGTATTACGACTGAAGGTGCCTGCTTGGATAAACTATGGATTTTTACCACCTGGACCTGTGGTAAGAAACAGTGGGTCTCATTTCTCAAACATGAGGTGCCAGGAAGGCTGGTGCCAGGTTGGCAAAGGAGGTTCTCACCCTCTCTCAGTGCATATGGCTCTCTAGTGTAGGAAGCTACCAGTAGCCCTCTCATTTTCTCTCCTCTGCTCACAAACTGGAGTCCGTACGACAGTTTGACTTGCTTGTTAACCTCCTTTTTGTGGGTGAGTTTGAGGCAATATAAAGAAGGAAAAAGGCAGAAAACGGAGAGCAGGGCAATGTTGTCTTCCTTGGGAAACTTTCCTTGGCACCAAGACATTGTTCTGAAATTGGACCAGCAGGGAGCAGCCTCTCTGATAGAATGTCTCTCTGCTGACACAGTTCTGGCAGGGCTAAGATGGGAGATGAGAAGAAGATATAGTCCAGACAACATTCAACCCCAAATGTAACGGGAGTTGATAAAGAGAAAGGACGAAGGTATTCTCTATTCTAGATATGAAGCTCCACAAAGTAACGTAATTAGGGCCAGAAATTGTCCTGTTGTGGCATTCCAAATGCATCCTTGAGCCTCTGTCCTACTCATTATGAATCTTTATCCTTTCCTCTCCCCCTGCTCCCTCTCTCATCAGCAGGCTAAAGAGAGGATACATCTCTAGCTTAAGCTTGGGGCTTTTTGGCACGAAGCTTGATTGTCTCGGTTTTCTCTTGGCAGATTTAAATTGTTAGAGAAATGAAACTCGTTTGAAAACAGTAGGCCCTGGCAGGCACTCTCCCAGGCATTGCCCAGGACTCCAGGAACAGTTGTCGACTTGCTGCATGGCATTTGTCTAGGTTGGGTTTGATCTTATTCTCAGATCCCATATGGTAAGAAATAATTCAGTTTTAAAGTGTCGTGTGTTTTATGACTGTGGGGATTGAGGTCAGAAGAGAAAGAGAGGTTGCTGCATATGGAGTTTGCAGATTTTTTTTATACTGAAACTAAGATTTAATGAAGATGGGAGATTAAGGAAAAATTTTATCTTATTTGCGTGAATAAGAAACAAAACAAAACAAGGTATTTTGTATTTTCTCTGAGTATAAATCTTTATTTGATTATGGTGCCCTTAACTTTAAGATAGTTCTACCACTATGGAAGAATAATATTATCGACAACTAATATGCATATATAGTGGGTTAGACATTAGAAACACATCACACACAGTACTCAGCTTGAAAAATATTTTAGTATATGAATGGAGAAACAAAAGAAAATAGTACCATTTCAAGTAGTATTAGTTCTAACATTATCCAAGTTTTTGGTTTACTTTGCAAGAGCATATACTGCACTATATAAAGTAACCAGCAGTAGATAATAATATGCTTAGTGGTACTGATGAGACATTTTCCCGCGTATTTACAAGTTTTTCTATAGATTCCTAATAGGACAGAGTAATGGTAAATAATTTGGAGCAAAAACAGCCCCCAAAATACTTGGGATAAGTTTATAGATATGCATAATTTTTAAAACCAATCTCTTGTGATACCAACACTGCTATTTGATTATGTAATTATAAATTTCATCTTCCTTCCTCTATCTTCATACAACCATGTGGGAAAAGACATGAACACTTAACAGCTGGAGCTGTGAACACAGAATGGATTTCAGAGCAACTAAATGTGTCTGCTGCTCCAAAGAACATTTCAGGCATCATAATTAGCCAGTGTTTTAAACCACTAAATCTCACATCTACTACCTCTGTTGACTTTGGCCACTCCACCACTATCAATTCTTCGACACACAGTCTCTTCCTGTCATTTCAGAATCTCAGCGCGTCAAACGCAA
Source organism: Balaenoptera musculus (assembly GCF_009873245.2). Classification (NCBI taxonomy): domain Eukaryota; kingdom Metazoa; phylum Chordata; class Mammalia; order Artiodactyla; family Balaenopteridae; genus Balaenoptera; species Balaenoptera musculus. The sequence continues at coordinate 45,478,498 of NC_045789.1, read as the reverse complement.
GACCCATTTCCTAGACTCAATTTAATATAGACTGTTATGCACAATGATACACACAAAACTATAAATAAAAACTTTCTGTCTTTGGCAGTTCATGGAGTTGAAATAGGTTATCATTTGACACTTCAACCCTGATTTTTGACCTGGATTTATTCCTTACATATCTGACCATCAACTTTAGTTAACCCAAGTGAGTAGAAGCTAAAACAGGGTAGACTAAACAAGGAGTAGAGGATCGATCTGATTAAATCTACCAATTTGTGCATCTGTCTGACTTTCATCACTTCTTATGATTGTATATAAAATACCTGCTGTGGAATGGGGGATTAAGCCCATTCCAATTCTTGATGCTTTTTAACTTTACAGATGTTAAAGGCATTCCTTCAAACCTGTTCATTTGCAGAGCAAGGCTTTTCCAGATGGGAATTAGAAAGCAAGATTTGACAAAATCTGCTTCTCTGTATTACAGTAATGCTCCTGTTTCTGCTAACCCATTCATTTTCAGGTTTGATTTACCTTTTTTGCCTTGATCTAAAAGCTCTGTGGCTTTATAGGATTATATTTTGCTGTATTCAGGTTTTGAATGAATCATAGTGTATGCATTTTAATATGATTTCTCTGATTCCAAAGCCAGGATTAACCTGTTGTTTTGATTAAAAAGATTTTATGTTTAGATTTTAGAGGAAGAGTGTTAAATTTCTCTAGTTATTCACTGATTCCCTTATGTATAAATAGACAAAAGAAAGTATGTTGGCTGTATTGATGGAAGAAAGGGGAAAAAGCACAATTTTATAAAGAGTTTGAAATATTAATACTTAATATAAACTGTTACATAAATCAGAGTGAAAGTGTCCTTAGCACTGAGTTTTGTATTCCCTATTTTGACATCTTGCAAAGTTGAGACTACTGAAGTAGACCTAATTGGAACTATGGTAAAGAGAAATATTGGTAGCTGGTTAGGTCATAGAAGTTGGATATAAAAAATTGGTTACTTTGGTACTTTAAACTTAAACAAAAAATACTGACTTTTTTTTGTTTGTTTCTAAAAAAGTGGTTATGGAAAGTAGGAAGATGCAGTAGGGGTTCCTGATGTTATTTTAAGGGATAATAGTGTAGGAATAGCAACATCTTAGAGATGCTTAGAATGTGACAGGCAGTGCTCTAAATCCTTTACATATGTCAACTCAATTAATCCTCACAGCAGCCTTATGAGGTTGATACCATTATTTTCATTATATAGATGAAGAAACTAAGATGCAGAGAGGTGAAGAAAATTGTTGAAGCTTAGATGACTGGTAAATGGCAGAACCGTGGTCCAAACCCGGGAAGTCTGGTTCCATTCCATGCTCTTACACACTATACTAATTGTGTTTACGTGGTCATACGTCTAGTTTCTGGCCTACCCAGAGATTATGTAAAACAAATTAAGCTCAATCTAATGAGAATATGGTAAAGACCAAATGAGAAATTGAGTAAGCAACTGGTACATTTTTTCTCTCCGGCACAAACTTCCTTTTTTAATGTAGAAATTCCAGATATAGGTTCTACATTCCTAGATTTTAAGCACACTCCCTGTGCCATGTTGCTAAGGTTTTAGCCTATGACCCATCTCTTTGGACCTATTACCATGTAGTTTCCCTTTGATCTCTCCCTACACTTGAGGAACAGACATATAGGGTGAAGAAGAATTTAGTTGTGAAAACTATACCCAAACAACCCCGATTTTCCTGCATCTGGGACTGGGGAAGTTTTGAAGTTTATATATACGTTGCTAAATAAAGGTAGAGACAGTACACACCCAAATTGAATTTTGGCAAGTAGAAAATGGGGACGTTTACAAACATGTCTAAATGCAAACCAGCAAGTAACCACTCTTTATTTAAAAAATAATGAACTTCATTTCATCTCTGCAATTTCTGATATTTACAGGAAAGACCCCTTTCCTTTGTTTATGTCTGGCAGCTTCACTCGAATCACTAAGATGCTTTTACCCAGCTTCTTCTTATAAAGAAATCAGACATTACTCTCTGTCCTTAATGAAAGAGGATTTAAAATTTAAATATAAACATTTCAATGTATCTGAAAGATAAAAATGAAGCTGAAGTGAAAAATTACAGTTCATAGTTTTCTGGGGATGGACAGTTTGTGTACTCTTGTTTGCGTTTTCAACTAGATTCTGAACTCCTCAAAGAAAAAGCTTCTTATTGACTGTTTTTGTAAAATTCATCCCTCACTCTTCTCTCCCCATCCCCTTACCCCATTCTGTATCGATTTCAGTGATGTGCATATAGTAGATACTTAATAAATATTTGCTGTGTGAATATATTTACTTTCCATCACTGAAGCTATTTTGAGGATTATTTCTCAAACAATAAAGGGGCTTATAAAAACTATAGTAGACAAGGTCTGAAACAGAGTTTGAATGTAAATCAAGCATCTGTCTCCAGGTCTTTGATTTTGACTTCCTCCAAATAGTGCTTGACTGTAAAGCATACAGGCATGTCAGTGAATCTTCTGTTGAAGGGCTCAAGAGGTGTAATGAGAAAGAAGAGGTGAGGTTGGAACTTGCTTTCTGGCTGCACGCTTTGCCTTTCAAGCAGTAACTGAGTTGCAGCATAAGGTGTGAAATTAGGACAAATGTTCCAAGTCCTAGAAAACGAATTATTTTATTTAACTCCATCCTGCTTAGAAAATTTGTTTCAGGATTACAGGCTTTCAGGAGAGATTGGTGACTAAGGAATGTTCAGTTTGAAATGGATAATCTTTGACGATGAAAGCTAAAATAAATGCTAACACAAAGAAGCAGCTTTGATAATGATGCTTACAACAGTATTTCAGTGTTTAGTTTCAGACACGTAAGGAGGGACACTTAAACTCTCAGGAGTTAGTTTATTGCCTAAAATCATAATATCCCCAATGTTAAACACTGGGAATCTGTCACTCCAATTTTCCAGGTTCCCTGGGTAAATTCAAGATTTTCAGGATTGAGAAAGGGGCAAACCAGTCAGATAGTGTAGAGGGGGACGCAAGAGAAAAAAACATATTTGAAATGTTAGATATTCTATAAATAGTGTATATATTCTTCAGTTGTAAAAGATCTTTCTTGTTTAAACAAAAAAGATAACTAAGAAAAACTAGATAGTCGAGGATAAAGTATTATGCTTCTCATAATATTTTCTATCCCCATCATTGATAAAGTAATACAGAACAGATTATTACAACCCTGAACTCTTGTTATTGATTTAATATGAAATACATAATTTTTTCTTCTGCTCTGAGAGCTCTATTCCTCTGAGAGAAGAATGTCTTTAAATTATTACATTAGATGAAAGCTCTAGTTGCTTGTACTCAATCTTGAGCTGAGCTAATATTTCTAGACAGATTATTAAAAGCCACTTTTAAGAGACCCCTTTTTCTTTTCTGCTATTTGAGATTTCTTTCCTTAATCAAAATTCCTCCTTCTGGAATTAATTCTTTTTTTGTAATTTTATGTGGAAGTAGAAATAGCTCTATATTGAATTTTTATTATATGGCCAGCAATGTTTTGAGTACCATATATTAACTCACTTAACCGTCACAATAATGCCTTGAGGAATGTTGCTAACTATCCCCATTTTACAGATAAGGAAACCAAGGCACAGGGATATTAAGCAGCTTGCCCAGGGCCACACAGTTTCTCAGTATGAAGCCAGGCTTCAGCTTCTGGTGGCCATCCTTTTAACCAATAAGCTATATTCATACATGGTCCTTGAGAGAGAGGACCATGTATTGTTCATCTTTGTATGCCCACACCTTGGTAATCAGTGCCCAGTACGTAGCAGGCACTTACAAAATATGTGTAAAACTGAATACTTTTGAGCTCTAGAATGTCCTTCCTTTCGTTTCATTTCATTTCATTTCACTTCACTAAGTTCTCATCTCTGCAGCCAAACCCACATCTTGTCCCTTTTTATCTGGGTAAGAGCTCCTCATTAATTTCCCCCATTCAGTCTTCAATTGATACCAGTTTAAAGTACAGTTTCAAACTTTTCACTTCATTCCCTTGCTCAGAAATCACCATGGATCCTCATTACTTTTGAACTCTTGCGTCTGGCATTCCAGGCTCTCTATTCTTTGTCCTAGCCTCCCTTCTTTCTTACCTTCCACAGCCCTGTCCATGCATTCAGTATGCCAAATTGTACTACTCAGTGTTGTCATAGAATGCCCTGAGGTTTCACATTGATCCCCATCCATTGACTATTGAATGTCTTTCCTTTGCTGTTGTGTTCTTGTGAGATTTTCACCCTCATCTAATTCTCCATCTATGATTATGGCTATTGATTCTTCAAGGCTCAAATCATTTGTTAACACTTTAGTGACATGTTATACTCAATGATTTCCCTTGACTGTATTTCTTCCCACTTTTGATCTCTAATAGTACTTTACTACATTCTGCTTTATATTGAATGCTTTTATCTTTTCATTTTTAAAGATTTCCTTCTTTCTTGCTAGCTTATAAACCTCTTGAGATGAAGAATTATATCTTCCTCATCTTGTCAAGAACTGGCAATGAAACAAACAAGAAAATCCATGGGTATAACTGTTAGACTACCACCAAATATTTATCATTTTTCTTTCTTGAGGTCTATTTTGAGAAATTTGCTATCGCAGATCATTAAACTTTATAGCAGGAAGAGACACTTGCAATGATTTCATTACTTGCCTTATTTTATCAATAAGAAAACTGAGGCATGGAGAAGTTAAGACACTTCCTGAATGCCAAAACTTAATCCTTGCAATCGCTTATGCTCAGTCTTGAGCCCTGTCCTCTATGTAATGTTGCCTCACTAGATTTTTGAAAGATGAAAAGTTTTATAACAACAGGATAAAGGACTTTGGAAGTTTCCAAACAGCATCAGGTTAACTTTTCACAGACCCTTCAGTGATTTGTCCAGCAGAAAAAGACTGAAAAGGGTGGTAAGCATATGTTGTAACTATGGTTTGAACGTTTAATCAAACTCTGACTAATGGTTTTCATAGAGATTGGTTATAAAAATTCACTTCCTTACGTTGAATCTTAGTTTATACTTTAACTTTGTTGATATCCGTTATATCAGTTGACACTCTCTCCCTCCAAAAAACAAAACCAAAACAAAACAAAAACTGTCAGATATCTTGGATAAGTATTGTTTCCCATTTGATGGGTAAAGAATTTCAAAGGAAGCAACTCTGTCAATATTAGCATTGTGACCTTAGCCAGGACATTAGCTGGGAAGGATCCTGCTCTCAGATTGTGGATACCAGGGCATGCTTCTTCCTCAAGAGAGGGTAACTCTAACCTCTGGATGTGACTCTGTGATATCCCAGGTATAATTTTATTAACAAAGGAGACTGCAAGTGACAGGTGCTGATAAGTCTGAATCAGCACTGCTGAACCAGCCACGACTGCCAAGCCGTGGTGTGGTCCAGCTTGGTTTTCCCATGAGTTTTCAGGTGATGGAGATGTCATGCTTTAACATGTCCAGTTAGGCTACTAATGGCAATCTACCTTCTAAAATGAGGCACTGATGCCCAGAGGAGCAAGGACTCCCAGACACTGAGAGAATAGAACTATTTGGGGAAGTTGTGATAATGACATGGAATGACATTAAGAACTGTTTCCCCTGAAAGATGCAGGCAGATGATTTTTCTAAGGTGGTGTGCAAAATACATGCCTGTGATTGTGTGTGGAAAGAGAGAATGGCTACAGAGGGAGCAATGCTATGAAACTGGATTTTATACTTGCTGTATACTTCAAAACAGGTTTCAGCACAAAGAGCACTTCAACTTACAGTCCAAACTTCTCACACTGGTGTTCGAGGTGCCCCTACAATTTTGCCTACCTACCGTGCCACTTTGTCACTTGTTCCTTTCACATCCCACCTGCTCCAGTCACACAGGCTGCTCCCTGCGCTTACAACCTGCTGATTCAGCAAAATTCAAATAAACAAACATTTGTTCAATGTCCACCATACGCTTGGAATTTCACTAGAAGCTAAAGAAGAAAGGAGGAGGAGAAGTCATTGCTTCTGTCCTTAAGTATTGGAAATCTAGTGGGAAAGACAAGCAAATACATGAATGAATCTGATATGAAATAGAATTAGCAGTAGGGAAGGCAAAGTGTGGAAAGGTAAATTGGAGTTATATGAGGACATTAAAGGGTTGTTTTAATTGTGTGCATGTGCACGCGTGTGTACGTGTCTGTTTAAAACAATGGGAGTCCCTAAAAGGTTTTGAACAGGGAGTAAATGATTAGGACATGGATGGGCATTATGAAGGATAAAATGGAGAGACAGATATTAAAATTAGGGAAGCCACACTTTAAGTAAGTTGTAATAGTTCACGTGGGTTATGATAAGGGCCTAAATGGTAATCACTGGAAGTAGAAGTGAGATGGAAGGGGTGGTGGATTCCAATAGCACTGCAAGAAGAATGCCACTATATTACATGGGTAAGCATGGAAGACATGGTTTGCATCCTGTTTTGGCCATTCATTAGCTTTGTCACCTTAAACGAATCAATAAATGACATAGGCATCATTATCCTTATCAATAAAGTAAAATTATCCTGACATCCATATCAGAAGTGTGTTTTTAGTTCAATGAAATAATCCTTGAAAATGCCTGGCACAGAATAAGCACTCAATGTTATCAATCAGTTATCAATGTTAACTGATATTATGATTGTGGATGAGTTTTAAGAAAGATGGCTGAAGAATTTGACAAGAATATTCTCCCCCAACATTTTTTTTTACTTTAAAGTATTTCTTTCCACTTTCCTCTTTGCCTTGATGGAATCTGCTCAGCTCTGTTGCATTTCCACCATGACTTCCTAGAATAGTCCTGTGCATAGTGAGTGATCTTTCCTGTGTCTGAGTTCCTAAAATATTGATTACCTGTACTTGTCATTAGTTACTTACCATATACCCCATTTTGCTGTTAAATATTTTGCTCCCTTTCTTATTTCAGTTAATTTATAAATTCCTTCAGGGTTGGTGCTATTTCTTTTTTCTTTTCTTTTTAATATTTATTTATTTATTTGGCTGCGCCCGGTCTTCAGGTGCGGCATGTGAGATCTTGTTCCCTGACCAGGGATCGAACCTGGGCCCCCTGCATTGGGAGCGCAGAGTCTTAACCGCCGGACCACCAGGGAAGTCCCGGTGCTACTTCTTATATTTGTATCCTTCATTGTACCTGCATCAGCTTACACATTTGATCATTATAAAAATTGGTTTATTGATTAATATTGACTAATATGTCAATGCCTACCAGAATTCAAATAAATTGTAATGCAGATTAACCAGAGAAAGCAGTTTCACCTCAGGCTCACTTCTTAATTCTAGAATCCACTTTTAGATCCTCTGCTCCAGGTCTTTAAAAGGACAGTAAAATAAGTTAAAAATATTTCTGCACAGAGTGGTGATAAAGACGGCACCACTGGAAAAGCAGAAGAGCTCCAACCTGGGGCTTAGCAGGCATGAGGGCTCCAGCTAGCTGAGGGACAAAGCAGAAAGCAGTTGAGTCTAAGGACCGTTCTATAATAACCCACAATGAGTATGTAAATTTGATTCTACTTTGTAAGACAAAGATACCCTTTTCAATAGTAGTTAATTTTCATTCCATAACTTACTGTATTCTAAGAGGCTTAAAATTAATTTGTCTGTAATGGGAGGCAGTCTCACTTTAAGCAGTCTCTAATTTCTTTGGAAAATGGCAGATGCTAAGATGCTTCTATATGTAGCAGAAATAGAAAAAAATTAAAGATTGGCTGAACTAATTTCCTCTCAATCTATCGAGTTGGTTTATTTGGCCTTGTACTAGTAGAAGTACATATGTAATTTTACAAACCAACATATGGAATATGTTGAGAGTATGAATGTGTATGTGGGCTACAAGAGCATCAGAGGAGTTTTGCTTTGAAATATGCACTTTGATATAAGTTGATACCATATAAGTAGAATGTCTTGAAATTATATTGCAGATGTCTGCTTTTAATAACTTGATGAAATTTTCACAGAAGATCTAAGCAGCATGCTTAACAAGTTATCAATGAGTTTTGTTGTTGTTGTTCAATGTCGTATCTTTCTTCTATTTCATTTAGTATCTGTATTTTAAAACTCACCTGTAACTGTATAAGGAAAGATATCACATAAAAGGAATTCCATGTAGAATTGAACTGGCATGGCTCCTGAGATCATATTGAAATATCTTTCCATCTATCTATCCACTCTTCTGTCAGGCTCCCCAAATGTACTGATTTCCTCTTCTGTGGGAAGTGCTGTTAGTACTCTGATGTGACAAGATAGTTATTCAAAGAAAATATGACTGACTTATTCCTGTTCAGTTTGGGTTGCAAATGCCAAAAATCCACAGAACAATCAAAATGGTGGTAGGCCAAAAAAAGAAAGGAAAAGCAGTTGATGACCAATGTTAATCTGACAAATTTTAAGTATATTTTTTATAAAAACGCTCAAGTGCTTTGTAACACCATAACACAGTCTCATTTCAGTTGTGTCATTGCATCATCTGAGATTATATAAATATATATATAATATATATATCATTATATGTTTAGTATATTTATTTGTACTGCATGTGTGTATATAAATATACACACATATTTCATATGCCATATATTTCATATGCCATATCTATGGCATCGACTATCTCATAATAAGTGTTATGTGTAACTTCCAAGTAACATGATTTAAAGAAGAAATTGCTTGCCTGCCACGTCTTCTCTTTCTCCCTTCTTACAAGCTAGAATTTGGACTAGATCCAACCTTATCCAGTGCAGAGAAGAATATTCTAGGAAATGGAAGAGTCACGAGCTCTGTAGAGAAGGAACTTCCCCACTAGCCTGGAAATGCACACCAGACCTTTAACCAAGAAAGAAATAAAATTCTGTTTTGTTCAAGCCATTGAAATATAAGACCTTTTGTTATAGCTACTTAAAATATACCCAAAGTGATATGTTTGCCATCTTGACTTTTTTATTTGTGCACATTCTTCTCTTTTCAGTCCTGTTTTCTCAAAGCTTTTTTCATATGCACCAACATGTTTTTTAAAAGCATGCAAAATCATCCCTAATTGGTAAGGAAACAAGAGAGGTAAATTTACAGGTTAGTTTTTACTATCATTGGAAACATGACATATATCATTGGAAAAACATTGCAAAGTTACTATTTTCAAAGTTTATTTTCAGATGCAAATCTCATCATTTCTTCTTAACCTTTATTAATCAGTGATGATGCAAAAGATAATAGTAGTGGTGGGCTTGTTGAGGTAGGACTTAATTTAACAGGAGAGGAAAAGGAGAAGATGGCCATTGAAATATAGCTAGCTGTTCTGTCTCTACTAGTGAACTCAGGAAGGCTTTTGAAATATAGCTAGCTGTTCTGTCTCTACTAGTGAACTCAGGAAGGCTTTTGTAGCAGACAGATTTTGGTCTGAGAAAAACCATTTGGATGACATTTTAGAATTAAGTCAATAATGCTTCCTCTGTTGTTTTGGGGGAGAATATAATTGATAATCTTTTGATTAGGATAATGAATGATACCTCTTTCATATTCCTTGATAGGCTTACAACTTGCTGGGATTAAGTTGGCAGATTTGCATAGAAACCAAGTAGCCTTCTAGGAGTATGAATATGATAACGCAGACCTTTTCACTTTAAGGACCAAAATGATTAGGATGTCTCTAATGAACCTAGATGGCCCAGTCTGAGAGGAAGATCTTCAGATCTTCCCTGAGCTCTTTTATCTCTACGTTATGCTTTTGTTTTTAAGATGTGTTCATTTTATTGATTTTTAAAAATTCATGTTGACATATTTGGCCATAATTTTCTTCTGCTTCGTGGCATATTTTTCTTTCTTTCTTTTTTAAATTGAAGTATAGTTGATTTACAATATTGTATTAGTTTCAGGTATACAGCAAGGTGATTCAGGGGTGCGTGTGTGTGTGTATCACATCTTCTTTATCCATTCATCTTTTGATGGACACTTAGGTTGCTTCCATGTCTTGGCTGTTGTAAATAGTGCTGCTATGAACATTTGGGGTGCATATGTCTTTTCGAATTAGAGTTTTTGTCTTTTCCAGATATATATATCATGACATATTTTTTGTAGTGAGAGTTCTTCATCTGTCATTTATCCTGTTCTTGTGTCTCTTTTGTCTTTTAATTGTTAAAATATTTGGGCTGAGATATTTATATACTTCAGTGCAATTAAAATTGAGGATATCCTCTATTTAGCAGAATTTCCTCTGATCTTATTAAGAGCCTCAATACCTGTAGATAGTATTTCCCAACTAAAAATATTATAGTCTACAGAGGAGTCAGTTGAGTGTCAAGAAATTTTAATTTTATTAATCATAAAATGCAATTTTAGAGAAATTTTCAGGCAATTTTATTAAAAGATTAAAAATAATACAATATTGAAAAAAATACATTCTTCAGAGAAGTGCCAGTGACACAGTGTTAGAGCCAGATACAGCTAAGAAACTAGCTAAAGAATGTGAATATGAACCAAGAATAATTATCTTTCTTTTTTTACCACCTTCTTCCATTTCCCCCACCCCCAATCCCTACCTCTGGCAACCACCAATCTGTTCTCTGTTTCTATGAATTCAGTTTTTTAGATTTCACATATAAGTGAGATCATACAGTTTCTGTATGTATTTCTCTGACTTATTTTACTTACCATAATACCCTCAAGGCCCATCCATGTTGTAGCAAAGGGAGGGATTACCCGTTTACTTTTGAATTTTCAGATAATATATAAAGAGACATTTTTATTTTGCTTCAATGTACAGATATATTATTTTTATATTTTTAGCACAAATTTTATTTTTGAAAAGAGCTGTTAATAGAAATATTTCATTGGGACAGCCAACATAATAAAACCACATTGTAAGTTACTATACATACTTTGAAGAAATTAAATAATTTTAACTACTTTTAGTGCCCTATTTCATTCTCAGAAATATCCTGGTTTGGGATTCTTATATGGTTATCTTCCCTGGAAAGTATGTTTGTGAGAGACTTGGAGTCAGCACAGCACCTGAGCCTAGAGAGTGACAGAGGAGGGCTGGTTTCAGGCAAATTGTAAGACTGATTTAAGAGCCCCTTCTGAGCCCCTCACCCTAATATAATGAGTGTACTATATACCTACCTGGGTGCAAATTAAAAGTACTCTGTCAATAAAAAGGTGTAATGTTGAGAGCCCAGGCCTCCTGTGGCGAGGAACAGACATAGTTGAATAGAAGCCTAGGAATAAAGAGCATGCTTTTCTTCCTCCCCGCACTGGCCCCCAGCCCCAGCAGGCTGCACTAAGACACTGTCACGAGGTTGGCATCTCTCTATCATTGCAGCAGTAGCCTTTCCTCATGGGCTGAATTCTTTGTTCTTTAGTTCTTCATGTAGAGAAAGCTGCTGGGACTGACCCCTGTCCTTTCTGGATCACATCTGACACATGTCCAGATACGTCAGCACTACCATGGGTGGAGTTTATCTTCAGAGAGAGACCCCTCCCCCATCATGCATGAAAGAAAATGGTGCTTAATAACTGGATAAAACATTTGACATAGATCTTAAAGATTAGTCCAAGAAATCTTGGAAAATAAGGCCATTATTATCATACTGCTTTTTTTTTTTTTTTTTTTTTTTATAATTTTTTTTAATTAATTAATTTATTATTATTTTTTTTTATTTATTTATGGCTGTGTCGGGTCTTCGTTTCTGTGCGAGGGTTTTCTCTAGTTGCGGCAAGCGGGGGCCACTCTTCATTGCGGTGAGCGGGCCTCTCACTATCGCGGCCTCTCTTGTTGCGGAGCACAGGCTCCAGACGCGCAGGCTCAGTAATTGCGGCTCACGGGCCCAGTTGCTCCAAGGCATGTGGGATCTTCCCAGACCAGGGCACGAACCCGTGTCCCCTGCATTGGCAGGCAGACTCTCAACCACTGCGCCACCAGGGAAGCCCTATCATACTGCTTTTTAAAAATTTTGTTTATATTCCATGTATTTCCCAAAGTGAAACATTACCACTGCTACTGTCACGTGGTCATTAGTTCATTTTGGGTTTTCTGAGATCTAGATTCAGTAGAGTTTGATGTGCCTAAAATTTTACAAGTCATTTGAAAGATTGTTCACATCTTCCAGAAAAGCCAGCACGGAGCAAGTGAACGGGGCCTTCTTCCTAAGATGTGCATCTAAGTAGGATGCCGGCCCATGTTTGTTTCATGTGAGTGATGTCCTGCTTCCCAAAGACTTTATTTCACTTCTTGCTCTCATTTGCTAGGAAGCAGTGAAATGGGGAAGCTTTTCATACAAACGCAGAAGCAAGGAGATGTGATATTATTATTTATTTGTTCATTATAAGGACACTTAGCAGGGTAGAATGTTTGAAGAAGAAAAAAAAATGTCATCTTTAGTAAGAGGATCTCAAACTAGGCCTTTTTCCTTATTTTGTAGGTACTATTAAAAAAATCTGAAATGTCATAGCCCTGTAATTCTTGAGAAGCTAGTTTCCATTATTTTTTCCCTAGTAATTTACACATATCTCTTCTTTATACCCACTTTGAAATCAATTAGCAGATACTACTTAATGTCTCCTTCTTCAGTTAACTCATTTGTAACAGATTTTTCTATGTAGAATATGGTTTCATGCTTTCTGTACGCAGCTCTGGCAAGCCCCTTTCCAACTAGTTATGCGACATTTCACTCTTCTTAATAGAGAGAGTGTGATGGGAGAATATTCACAGCCAAAGTTTAAGCAATTAAGGGAACATTGATTTCCATATGTAACCACTGAAAAACTGGATGTTTATACCAAGTGTCAGAATTTTGTCTGAGCACGGTAGAGATGGCTTAACTTTGGGCCTATCTTCATTTCCTTATTTACCTTTAAAAGAGAAAGAGAAGTGTGTTTGCTAGGGCTGCCACACCAAAGTACCACTGACTGGGTAGCTTAAACAAGGGAAATTTATTTTCTCTGGAGCTAGAAGTCTGAAATTAAGGTGTCTTAATAAGTTTAGGTTTCTTCTAAGATCTCTCTTCATGGCTTGCAGATAGCCATCTTCTCCCTGTGTATTCACGCGGCCTTCCCTCTATATGTGTCTGTGTTCTAATCTCATTTTCTCATAAGGATTAGGGCTCAATCATATTGATTAGGGCCAATTTTAATGACCTCATTTTAACTTAATTACCTCTTTAAAGAGCCTGTGTCTAAATAGAGTCTTATCCTGAGGTACTATCGGTTAGAACTTCAACATATGAATTGCGTGGGGCCAGGGGGGTTGCATAATTCAGCCCATAATAGGAACCATGCGTATTACTTTTATATTTCAATAACAGTACTTTAAAAAATGACATTGTTTCTCCTTCTTGCACTTTAAAAGTAATGGAACATGTCTACGATTGTAGGACATCTACATAGGTAAGTATAAATCTTGTTGGCATTTTAATTTTCTCACTGGAAATCTTGTTTCCATGTGCAAGTACTAAAGGTTCTGGGAGATTTTTTTCATTATTGCTCTCCTTATGAAAGCAGCTGTTCAATGAACACGGCATATTTTGTTACCTCATCAAGAAGCAGAGGAAGATTATGTTGTGATCAGGTTTTGTATGGCTATAGTCAATGCTTTTCTGATTGTCTGAGCCCCAGTGATTGATTTAATAGGTCTACTCCAGGGCAGTTACTCATCCCTGGTATTTGTCCAACTCAAAGCTCCACGTTATTTATGTAAACGATGCTTTATATGCCTTCCATGAAGATAAATCCAAGTTGACAGAACTGTTTAAGAGATGAGTGTGCCTCCCAATTGGGATTACAGTCACAGAATTTATCTTTAACTTTTATGTTACTTCACTGGCAAATTGGGAGCTTTGGAGGATAAGAGGATAAGATATGACTGGGAGAATCTATTTTCTGCCCTGAAGGTAGTATTTTGACATTCCAGGAGACTGTGCATCTAGGAAGATTTTGGAACACAAATAAAGAAAAACAGGCTTAGGAACAGATGACTTATCTTTGAAAAATGAAAACACCTCTAAACCACGGGAGAAATCTTAAACCAGAGTCATTTAGATATACTCGGCACTTGGAAAATGTTCTATGTTTAATGAGTGATACATTTTTAGCTTTGGCTAGGGATTTTTTCTTTTACATGGTAGAACATGAGCCTCATGTGTTCTTTACATATGTGTTTGTTGGAAGATCAAAGGCGTACGTGTGATTTCTGGTTTGAAAATGATGGAGTGAGGTCTATGAATTCTTTTATAAGAAATCCTCCAAAAGCCAAAAAAGAAAGAAGAGAAAAATTAATGCAAACTTGACCTCTGATGGGACTGGGAAATATATGAAACCTCCAAACAATCATAGCAAAGTAAGAAAAAAAGGAGCTGCCAAGAGCAATAAAGGCCAACTGGGACAGATGAATATGTAAAGAGAGGACATGTATAGTGACAGAGCTCGGCAAAAGCTCTACACAAATCTCTCAAAAAAGTATGCTACAGTGAAATATAAAATAATACATATTTTATTTACAACATTGGGAATAGGGAACATCTCTGGATACTTGGAAGTCAGAGTCAACTGAGGAATCACATGAACAATCCATATTTGCAGAAAGTAACCTCTGGTTGTGGGAAAAAGGAGGAGAGACACTTTATATCGTTAACAGTGCTGCAGTGTGTCAGCAGGGAAGATATAATAGCTAAAATCACTCAGGCGCACAGGCAATTCTGTCATTAGCAGAATTGCTGGGAGCCTGCAACACAGTCTTATCCACTCTGCCACCCAAACCGTCTTCAAATGGCTGATGGGGAGGTTGCTCATTTAAAAGATGAGTGATCATAACAGGAACAAGCAGAGGCTTTAAACAAAGCTATTACGGGGGAAAAAAAGAGGTAAAGAAATAGGAAAAGCAAATATCAGATGATGAACAGTCACCAAGAAAAATATAGCACGGACGAGATAAAAATTATAACCACATATGTCATCAAGAATTCCTAAAAACCCTTAATGAGACAATTATAACTGAAACAGAAATGGCCACAGTAGAGCAGAAGAGCTCAGGAAAGATGCCCCTCTAGATACACTCCTTACTCTTCTCTATCCTGATCTGTTCCCCAGGAGGCTGACCTCTAAACTATTCTAAAGGTTTTCTAGCTTCTAGTTGGCCTTGGCCAACTGAGAGTACTAGCAGAAGAATGGAGGGGGAGAAGAGGTCAAGTTATTCCCTTGGGTCCCCCTCTGGGGTCATGCTGGGCTGGCAACATCCCTTGACTAAGGAAGGGGAGGCTTTTTTTTTTTTATTGAAGGGTGTTACTTTTTATTCCTTCTGGTTTACAAAAAGAAAGCTCAAGGTGCTGCTGGAGGCCACAGTTCAAATCACCTCTGCAATCTGCCTTAACCCTGAGTGTCCTGTTCCCAGGGGCCCTGCCCAGGAAGGCAGCAGCTCCCCTGCCTCTCCATCTGGGCAGCTGAACTTCGTGTGGAGCAGTGCTGTGGCCGCGGGGCCCAGGCTGGGCGTGAGCCACAGAAGCAGCATTAGAAAATGGCAATGCACACGAGATTGCGGTCCTAGTTATGGACCTGTCGTGGGGCCCCATTCTCCACCATGGAAATACCAAGAAAAGCAGAGGTTCAGGAAGGAGAGGCTTTTAAATGGCTCTCTCTTTGGATTCTAGTTACGACTCCCTCCCTTTGCCCCTTCAGACCTACAGTCAGTAACAGTGGCCCCCAAGGAGGTACTGCACTAACCCTTGTGAGTTCCCTACATCTGCTTTCACCTTTGTATTCAATCCCTTTATTAATTCTCTTCAGTTTGAGTGTGCCGTCTGTTTTCTGCAAAGATCCTAACTAAGATGATGAAGCTGGCAAAACCCAGAAATGAAGTAGAAGGAAGAAAATTAAATACTATAGAAATGAGCCAGATTGGAAGAAGCACAAAGGAAGATAGGTTCTTCTGAAAACACAGGCACAATTAATGGTAGGAATTAGAAAAGATGTAATATGAGATCAGAATAAATATAGCTTAAAAAGGCAAGAGAGAAAAGAATAGATATGGAAGCCAGGCAAATCAGTGTCATGGTCAAAGAGAACCAAAATAATGTAACCAAACACATATTTAAAGATATAACCCAAGATAACTTACCAAAAATAAAAGACTTGAATCTATAGATGGGATACATATGCCATATCCAAGAGAAAAAGTAAGAGAATGATCAACACCAAAATCCATCCTAGTAAAGTTTCATAGTTTCAATATATATTGACATGTAGTCTGCATCCAGATAAAAAGATCAAGAGACTTAAGGGGGAAAAAAATGCAGGATAACCTCAGACTTCTCTATATCAATACTCAAAACTGTGGAACAATCAATGCCAATTAAGGCTTGAAAAAAGAGTGACTCAAGAATCTTTATAACTAGACCAACTGCAGTTCAACATCGAAGCAACAATTTTGAACTTATAAGAATTCAAGGAATATAGTTTTTCGAGTTTTTTTTTAACTTCAGCCTTCCTTTGATGAATGGAGAAACTACAGCAAAAGGACTGATTATGAGAATTGAATCCATTGTCCCTGGAACTAAGATCATAATGTGAGAATTATGGTAAAGATTAGAATGTAAATGTTAAAAATTGGACAATATAGAAATTATATATCCAACAAAAGTGAGGAGATGAGAGGGAAAGCAGTAAGAGGTGGAATAAATATGCTGATCTCTTTGTATCATAAGATGGATAGCAATATTATTTAAAGCTGATAAAGTAATGTAAATATAAGGATATGTAGAGATATAAAGATGGATTGATTTTGGTGGTGTCAGGGAACAGATGACACACTCAAAAGGGTGACTGAAGACAGAGAAAGACAAATATCATATGATATCCCTTACACGTGGAACCTAAAACAATCGTACAAATGAACTTATTTACAAAACAGAAACAGACTCGCAGACTTTGAAAACAAACTTATGGTTACCAAAGGGAGGGAGGGATAAATTAGGAGTTTGGGGTTAACGTATACACACTATTATATATAAAACAGATAATCAACAAGGACCTACTGTATAGCACAGGGAACTCTACTCAATATTCTGTAATAACCTATATGGGAGAAGAATCTGAGAAAGAATGGATGTATGTATATGTTTAACTGATTCACTTTGCTGTACACCTGAAACTAACACAACACTGTAAATCAACTATACTCCAAAATAAAGTTAAAATTTAAGAAAAAAGAGGGTGACTGAAGAGAGTTAAATGAGGGTCTGATTATAAAAGCCTGAGAAGAACAAAAGAGATGAACAAGGGATGATGTAGCAACATCAGGAAGCCACTACCATTCCTGGGACAGAAGGGACAAGGGGAGGAAGGTACTACCAGAATATGAAGAAAGAAGCACTCATGGAAGAGTATCTGCTGGACAAGAGCTGTTGCCATACGTAGAGGAAATAAATCAACCCTCCAAATTGTGGCTGGGGAAGAAGAGCTGGGGGGTAGATATCCTGTTCTTTTTTTCTCTTTCTACTTGGTCGCATTGACCCATCCCAGCTGGAAACTAAAGGGCAAAGGAATCCAGTCAAGGTGATCAATAGGGGTCAGCCTTCCACGGTATAGAGCAGTATATCTTAGCCACACTAAGTCACACCGTTACACTATGCTCCCCTTTCCCTCTGCTGATCCTCAGCTAGTTGAGTGCTTTACCTGAAGATGACCCAAACCTTTATGCCCATAGGATCTAAGTCATTAAGTTACCGCAGTTTGGGGACAGTACTTTTAAGCAAGAAAGTACTAAGATGTGTCTCAGTGAAACTCCTAGGTTCTAGACATAGTCTTCTTTGCCTGAGTATGTGACAACAACCCAATTTTCCTTCTGGAAAGTAGCATCAATCATCCTGTTCAAAATGGTTTGCTGGGGGGCTTCCCTGGTGGCGCAGTGGTTGAGAATCTGCCTGCCAATGCGGGGGACACGGGTTCGAGCCCTGGTCTGGGAAGATCCCACATGCCACGGAGCAACTGGGCCCGTGAGCCTCAACTACTGAGCCTGCGCGTCTGGAGCCTGTGCTCCGCAACAAGAGAGGCCACGATAGTGAGAGGCCCGCCCACCGCGATGAAGAGTGGCCCCCACTTGCCGCAACTAGAGAAAGCCCTCGCACAGAAACGAAGACCCAACACAGCCATAAATAAATAAATAAATAAATAAATAAATAAATAATTAATTAATTAAAAAAATTAAAAAAAAATTAAAAAATGGTTTGCTGGTTTAGAAGCATGAGGAACCCAAAACGGCCAGGGACAGTCACAGGTTCCAATTTAAAACACCTGGTATAAATATTCCTCTCTAGAACACTAGGACCACCAAACCCACTGAGCCAAGACATCAAGGTTGACAAGCAGAAATTGCTTAAGTGGGTTATTAGGCACAGTATGAGAGGGCTTACTACCACCCCATCTCCTGGCTCCCAAATCTGTACATGCTGACAGTTGGAGACATAACACTATACACTGACTCCTGGTTTAAGGCATATAGAAAGTTTCCCAAATTCTCAAGGTTGAATACCACTGAGCTTTCAGTTCAGTATTGTTGTTTTATAGCAGCCATTTCTAGAAGATGAGGCATAGCGTAAGACGAGTGATTCCACAGGCATGAGCCCACTGCTACATTTCCTTTGTTGTAAAATGGGTTCCTTGTTTGTGTAGCTTTATGTGGCAATGAATAAAGCATTCTTTAAGTTCACAAATAATGGTATTGGCAGAAGTGCTGTAGGCTAGAACAGAAATTCATATCCAGAATAAACTTATATTTCTATAAAGGCAAATTGCTATACCCTCCATGAGAGAAGGGATACAATGTGATCAACTTGCTACACTTGGCACTTGGCAGTGGTGGTAGTCATATCAGCTTTGGTGATAGGTATATGTAATATGTTTTCTAGTTCTAAAAAATTAGAAAATTTAGGAATATCCTATATATTAGAATTTTGAAAATAAATTCAGCTGTCTTTCATTGTAATGAATTTCCAGTCATTGAGGTTGTTCAGGTAAATGCTAATGGATGCAATATTAGAGATTCACACCTTCAACTGAAGATTGTATCTTTTCCTTTGAGGCTCTTACCATTTACCAAGTTATACCTCACTAGACTCATTCTTTTTTGTAAATGCTTGTGAACTCCATTCCTGCATTATGTGTCAAAGTCCCTTTCATTTGCTCTGCCTTTACAAATGTTGTACTATCCCATTTTATCCGTCACTATCTTTGCTTTGCTAACCTCTTCATATCTTTAAATCTCAGCCCCAGTGTCACTTCTTCCTGGAAGCCTTCTGTTTTTTTGTTTGTTTTTTTGTTTGTTTTTGTTACAAGTCTTGTTTGTTTTTGTTACAAGTCTATCTCCCTACTAAGTCATGAATTCCTTAAAATACTGTATATCCTGAGTATATCTATCACTCTGTACAGTGCTTGACACAGTGGATAGATGGATGGATGGATTAATTAGCTGATTAAGATTTGTATCTTTCTAGCCTAATCAGAGACAAGACGTATAGCAGCATTTCTGCAAAAGGAGGCAAGGCATGTAGAAAGAAAGTGGTCAATGTTAAGGCATATTAATTTTGGTCCAGGAAGTAAAGTAGCTGTAGGACAATAACAAAGTAACAAAAGGACAAGTTACAATTTTTAGATTGAAAAGCTGTAGAAACATTATTTGAAAGGAGAGAAAATATATGTGCTTGTGAACAAATAATTTCCCCTCTTATTTTCTATGGTCAACTCAACTCAAATACTCTCCGATTATAACAATTTTGCATGAAGATTCAATTTTACTTATGATGTAAAAGACCAGAACAGTCTAGAGAGAAAATTCTATTTTATTGATATATTTCTAAAATATTCTATTCAATAGTACTTTACTTCTTTTACAATGTGAAAGGCATATGCATTCCATATTGGAAATATATGGGCCCAGTTTCTGTGTGACCAAATAAATCACTACTATGTTCTAGTTTGATAACTTTGCCCCTGTGTAATCCTATGGATGTGAAAGTATATATGGGAAGCATCAAGATAATTGTTTTGTGAAGGAAAACCAGTGTTCTCGCATGCCCTATAGCCTTTAAAAAAGATAAAAAGAAGGAAAAAACCTTATTAATGCATGCTTGGAAAACAACTGCAGTCATTTTCCTGGCTGAAGATTAAATTATTGTACATTATAGTGTGCATGTCTGTGATAAGTAGATTACTATAGATCATTCCAAGAGAAGGTGGAGGGAAGATTGCACTAACATTAGTTTCTCTGGTATTTGCAGGCTGTAAATTTCTTTAAATGATAGATGTAAAGATGGAAGACAGATGGATAGAGGAAAAGACAGACTCAGATACTGGATGAGTTAGTACTGCAGCCCGCGCTCCAGCGCTGTCTTATTACCACAAGGCTAGCAAGCATCAAAGTCCCCCACATCCCCCCGCTCCCTCCCCCTGAAATGTACCGATTTATATGAAAATTAAGATTACAAATTAAAGCTTGGCTATCCTGGAGTTTTCCAGTTCATCAGCCATCCAATAAAAATGATGTCAAGCCTGTATGCATAATTCCCAGAAGATTACTTTGTCCTTACAGCTAAGCCCTGTCCCTGATATGAAAGATCTCTATCCACTTTTATTGAAATAAAGAACTAACATTCATAATCCCAATATTGAGGTATAATCTTCATTATCTCCTGACCCTCTTGAGGTTCCCCCAATCTATATTACTTCAGATTTGTTTATTTATAATCCTTATGTATTTACCTTTACTGAGATAGGATTAAAAACTGAAAAAAAAAAAAAAAAGCTCCAAAAAATCCTTATGATCTCATGATTGAGTTTCAGTTCACCAACAATCAACTAATGTGTTAGACTGAGTTTGTTTGTTTGTTTTTTTAAGTGGCTCTTATAGTTGTCTAGTCTAAGCTTGAAAAGGCATTAATTGGTCCCCTGAGTGTCCCTGTTTCATTAAATGAATTATTGCCAATCCAACCTGGTTTGTGAAATGATGGCAGCATCCTCTTTTCCTATTTGCTAAAAAAGGTGGGGGAGGGGTGCATGAAAAGAGAGACACAGATAGAATAATCCAGATTAACTTTTATCTCTTCGGAAGTTTTGATTCATAACTATGGTTAATTACTGGTAAACCACAATCCACCACAACTCCCCCCCCCCCCCCCCCCCCCCCCCCCCCCCCCCCCCCCCGCCAAGAGCCTTAATGGCCTCTGGCTATGCCTCGGGCTCTTAACTATCACACTAGTCATTAATGCTGGTCAAGATGATTTCTTGGAGATTATTGCTCTTTTTTTTTTTTAATAGACAAAACAGACTGTTCCGCACAAAGAATGAAATGGTAGTCATTTTTTCCCCTTTCAAAAAGCATAAACACTTATGACAACCACATTTTACTGTATTCTTAAAACATTTCAAATATTATTTTAGTTTTATTTCTAAAGTGAAAACCGGGTTTGCAATGTCCTGGTTTTCACTGGTCATCATACTTTCTTACTTTAAATGAATTTTTGTTATTATATTTGGAGAAACACATCTTGATTAAGAGATTTGCTAAGTGTTCTTAGTTATTTGTACTTCTTAGTTTACCTTTTGTGCAAGGAAATATTAGGATAATATTATTTGGCTTTTAGATTTGAAAACAGGGAAAATAGAAGTACTTTACTATTGGCGCAGAACTGCTCTGGAGTGTTTCTTCTTAAAATAACATTTATTCTTTGATCGTAAAGGATTCTTGTTTTACCATTATTTGATATAAAGTGGGATTTTGTATAATCTTCATTGGTTCAATTTTTCCTCATCTGTGAATCCTTTCATTTCATTCATTCGTGCTTTTACTTGAGCACCTGTTATTGCTTGGGCATACTCAGAGATAAATCTGAAGAGAATGGAGAAGACACTGAGAAGACAGAAACAGCTTATGATCACTAAATAATTTTTTGCATAACAAGATATTCAGATGTAAAGTTCTGTATTAGAATTATTAGCTTTATTAAAATGTTTACTCACCAATTAGAAGGGAAGTAACTGGAACCAATATTTATTGTGCACCAACTATTTTCTGGATGGGTGCATAATTTACATGAATTATCTTACTTAACCCTTGCAACAGCTTTATAGTCCTTAGAGCAACCCTACAATTATTCCAGTTTTATAGGTGTATAAATTGGGACATTAATATTGTTGAAGATGTGGGAGAAAGAATAAAAAAGAATTGGAGGAAAGATGAAGAAAAGAAAGTTTCAGGTCTTAAAAGCAAACATTGCTTCGTAGTACTCTATGCCTTCATTTGCTCATAGATAAGAAATGCATTTACTCTTTCCTTTGAAAACTGTGGCCCAAGGTGGCAGGACACCCCATGGAGCCCTAGTTTCGATCTTCCAATAGACAGGATAAGAATATTGACGAAGCAGGTTTATCCTACCAGAGATTCATTTGAGTTAAATATAAATATTCTTTAGAGGAGCAAGCCTTCCAATTATGAATAATTTTGTGTGAATTTTAAAAAATGCTTATTACCAGCTATGATGTAGGATCGCTCTATCTACCTATCTATCTATCCATCCATCCATCTATCTACGGGAAGTGGGGACAGAAGGGGAAAAGGTATTAAAAAAGTGATCTGAGTGTAGGTTATTTTGAAGGAATTCTGGTGTAGGTTAGAGATGTACAACTTAAGCCAGAAAAGAGTAATAGAATACTGGGTATCAGGGATGGAAGAAGAATTCAGGGTGAAAAAGTGAAAATTCATTTATGCCCTTGGCTTAGCCTTGCCCCGTCTGACATAAGACAGTGTGTACCCTGTCCTGGAAAATGTTTATAATTTATAAAGCTCTGAATTCTCAGGGATAAGCCATGAATTACAGAGTGATTCTAAAAGCTTTACATTCTATGATAAGCCACTGTAATGTTTTTTCCTCATCAAAGACAGGAACTTGTTTTTTAACATAAGTGACCAAAATGTTTTCCAATTAGAATTGTACTGGTATACATAATTTTAAAGTACAAATACCGCTTACTTTTTTTATTCAGGATGTCCAATTATTCTGAAACTACTTCCTTTCAATGCCCAAATAAAATTCTAATCAGTGATCAACAAAATGATCTATATTTTTTCTGGACAAGGATAAGAGCGGACCTAATACAAATTTCATAAACAATATTTGACTTTGTAACAGCTGACATTTTCACTCCTAAACTGATTTTCTAACTCTGACTCTGGATTTCTACCATCAGCTGACAAATGACTATCAGGTTATTTCATGAATGTATGATTTCGACATGGTTGTCATCCTTATAAAGCAGGGTATATGCAATTATTTAAATATTTCTAAAGCAGGTGCTTCAGAGACTCCAGGTATAACCTAGAATGTACGGGCTTAACCCCTATGTAATATTACCACCCATTAACTTGAAACAGTTGAGACAAAGATGCTAATCAATTAGGCACACAAAAGCTGTGATACTTGAGCCTTAGATGCTTACTGGATATAAACTAATCTACCCACCCTGCCCCCTCTGATTCCCCCAATTGTAAGGAAGAGAATAAAATTAAAAAACATGTATGAAGTGGTAGAAAATATATCATGGATCTTTGTTTTTCATACTTCAGTACTTTACAAGGGATATACAGTAAGGGCAAATTTTAAGGGGCTCAAAATCTGTATCTTCAGCTTCCAAATGTACGTCTTCCTAGACTGATCTGCCTTAGAGCCCTTCTGTGGTGTTGGTTCTTCTTTCTCAACTTTCCTTCGCACTAATCATTCTGCCACTTTTTAAAGAAAGGCGTATCTCTCACTCACTGGGAATCTCACTAAGTAGGGCACACTTATTTACCAAGACACAAAACTGTCTTGGATGCCAAAGGAACAATTAGAAATATTTATTTCCTAGAAGCCTCTTCATATAAGGGAGTCCGTAACTTTTCAAAATTCTTTATAACGTCTATTATTTAACAAAGTTTAACTTATGTACCTCCTTTAAGCAATAAAAGTAGGGACTGTGGGACTTAAAACTGGCTCTGGTGATGGAAAATCAGTCAGATGCTAATGTACTATTATAGTTTACTAAAGTTTTTGAGTATGTGAAAACTTTCGTCACTTTCTTTTTTTTTTTTTTTGTGAATCTCTTTTACCTAAACCATGCAAATGGGAGAACAAGTACAATTTGATTCACATGAATAATCTTATTACATATGAATGCCTAGGTCATAGAGAGCAAGAGATAAACTTTTATTAAGCCTCTTTTCTTTTGAAATGAATATATAGACAGTTGATTTGCTACATTTACAGGAATTCACTCCCTTCTTCATACGTCATCCCTTAAAATATTCACACACGCACACATTCATCATTGCTGAAAAGCTGATTTTTTTTTCTGGATGGCTAGAGACGAAAAAGAAAATGATCAGTTATTTTGCACCAGTTTGAATTTGGGGACAAAAATCTCTGAAAGTAGAAATGTTAGCAAAGTAAAAACGTTAGCAATAACATTTACACATCTTACAAATTACAGTGCAGTTTTTCTTATACTATCTCATTACACAATAACCCAGAGGGCATGGAAGTTATTTTTCCCTAATTTATATGTGAGAAAATTGACATGCCAGAGGATATCCAGGTAGTAATAAGCCAAACTGGGACTAAAATTTAAGCCTTTGGAGTCAGGTCTGTGATCCCACTCTATTAAACCACCTCTTGTGAAAATTGCTCAATTTGCTAAGGACTGTATTCTCTAAGTAAGCTTTTATAATATGTAGTTGAGGTGATGACCTTACTCCAAAAGTGCAAAATCTATCTTAATTTTGGTTAGGAAAGCAATATATGTATGATTTATAATGAAAGGACTTTTTTTTCCCCCAGAACTTCACAAAATTCAATTCCTATATCCATATAAGGAAACAAGCTGTTTAAATAACCCTTCAAGTGTGCCTCAAGGAAATGATCTGTGTCCTTTAAGATTTCAAAGAAGCATTCATGTCTAGGAAAAAGTATAAAGAAGGGCTGTGATAAGTCACTTGGTCTGTTTCACCAGTTTTTTGGCTGAGTACTGTTAATAAAAGTTCTAACTCAGAACACCCAGATGATGAAGGGATATGAGAAGCTAATGACACATGAGTAGAAAGGCATGTGATTCCAGACTGGCCTGGTGTCTGATTCTTAACTGAACATTGAAATTTTTGAGCTTTTTGTTCTGGAAACAAATTAAGAAAAATTCAGTGTGATTTGTGAGTGTTCTCACTCTTCAAGCTTGTGCTATATGCCACTACTGCCAAATTGTAGCTATTGTTTGCTTGACTAGAACTTGGAGGAAAAAAAGGATAAAACTAGGAAATGGGGAGTGGGGCATTGATGTGGGAGGACTGGGGAAAAAATGGGCAGGCAAGTAATGACAAAAAAAAAAAAAAAGCTTCTTTGGACAAATTAATTTAAATCTGGAGAGCATCACCATGGAAAAAGTGCCCTTCAAATTACCTTCACGAGGAATTCAACACCTTACTAGTCTGTGATTTTCAGATGGCAGCATGTAAAACAATCACCTGGAGGCTTGTTAAAAATAGAGGATCTGTTTTGTAAACAGATCTCTGAGCTGGAGTCAAAGAAACTATATTTTTAACATACCACCTGGGTGACTTTGATGCAATAGGTCCATGAACTATACTTTGAGAAAATCTGGGCTAGAAATTCTTACCCCTGGATAGAAATTTTCTCTTGAAATTGTTTCCCACACCACTTTAATCCACATACAGATCTCATACTCCAATTTTTAAAATGCGATCATTTTCAATTTCTATGTCAAATGTCAGCATGGGAAAAATTCATAGTGTCTAGGGTAATCTATGGACCAACGAACACAACACATTGATTGATAGTTCAAAAATTTCATATACTGTTAACTTGTTTGGAAGTCAAAGATGAGGAAATATTAACATATCAAGGCATTCTAATAATAATAGATGATGTAATGTCAATTATTATCAATGTATCTCATATACTGTATATACAGTGTTTTTGTTTTACACATTTTGATGAAATATATTTGGAATTTTTATTAAAATTATTAGGCCATCAAACTTATACGACAAAATTCCAAAGACAAACAGGATTTGTATGTGTATTTAAGACTGGGACTCCGAATTATTTAGGTTCTAATCCAAACCGACCTAAAGGCTAGTCACAGGTATTTTTGACTAGGTCCAGGGCTGCAGATGAGTGTTAAGACCCTTACTAGTCAAAGTGTGGTTCCTAGCCCAGCAACATCAGTGTTGTCCAGGAACTAGTTAGAAATGTAGACACTCAGGCCCCACCCCCGACCTACTGAAACAAAATCTGCATTTTAACATGACCCCCAGATGACTCATCTGCATGTGAAAACTGGAGAAAACTTCCTTTGAGCTATTTCAGAGTCCTTATCCTTTCCAAATTTTCCCAGCTTTGGACTAACTTCCAGCACCACCCCCCACTTTTCCCACACATCCACATACCCCATTATTTTTAGACAATCACCTCTTGTTTGTCCCTTGTTCTTATCTCTAAAGGGAAAAATCACACAGATTTTAACTAGGTAACTCACAGACTTCATTCCCAAGTTTCTCTCTATTAGCCAAAGAAAACTTTGCATCTTGATAATTAATATTTCTGAACAATTTGCTGACAGACCTGAGCCCACCCAGGTAGTTTCTTTAAAGCAGCAAGTAAAGGAGGGGGTGTGGGTCGTTTTCTACAGCTAGTCCAATGGTATTCACCATTAACTATCCTATATCCTTGCTTCAAAGCCCTGCTTTGGCCTCTCTAGGTTTGTACTTAAGGAAAAGGTGGTCAGTCCATTAAAAAATAATAATAATAATTTGCCCCATGTAAAAAGAACAATGCTATTACATAAAGCAGTATCATAGGCTCCCACAATTTCAGTGCTGCAGAAGCTATTGCTGCTGCTAAATCACCATGATCACCCTGGAACCACTGAGAACATGCTAATTTATGCCCAAAGCAATATTAGTATTATTGTTTATTTTACTTCCATTATCTAAGTAGGCACAGTCCAAATTAGGTAGGTTGCTATAACTCTGTCTTCTCCTGGTATGAGACTGGGAAAAAGGATATAACAGTAACAAAGAAAAGCAGCCAACGGTTTTAGTAAATAACACTGCAAAAGTCAGGTATCATTTCTTATTTTCCAATTACTCCAGTTCCTATCATCAAGTTGAGTAGAGACAGTAATGTGCCTGGCACTAGAGAGAAATCATTCAGGTAAGCTGAGGCTACTCCTTCTGTTTCTCCATCTGCTAAGCTGTTCACACGAAGACATATTGACAAGGGCTCAAGGAAAACATGGAATATTTCATCAGTAAGATTATGCTGCCCTAGAGACAGATGTTAGAAAGCTGTTATATTTAAAAATAAAGAGATAAGCAGATGCTTGAGGGGAAGGAATAAAATAGTTTTAGAATTGGGAAAGAAAATTAAAAAGAAAAAAAGGAAAGGTGGAAAGATAGATGAGAGGTTTGTATCGGCACAGGAAATGGCAAATCCTTATTGTGTAGGAAAAAAACCTCTCTGTCTGCCTCAGGCAATCATTTACTATTAGGTAGGCATTCTTAGAGTGCATTCTTAGAGAAGATTTGTAAGAAGAGCTTAGCAGGGCTGATTATGATTACAGAGAACAGATTTATCTGTTGTCATAAGATGGTTAATGTCAGGGCTTTGACTTAAAACCATATACACTAGTTTTCATAAAAATATAAACATGAGAAATGTTATATACTGTGGTAATTCACATTCAGTGAATATAAAAACATTAATAATAACTCTGGATTTATCTGGTGACTTTCACTGCACTTTGTCAAAAGCGGTCAAAACACTTTGTCTTCACTTATTTTTACTGGGGAAAATAGTAAATAGGATTATAGTAGAGGGTTATCTAAATATTTACAAATGACATATAGTTGTCATGTATTAAGTCAACACTTAACATTTTAAAACAGTAGGTTCTCCTTTTTTTTGCTATGGTTTTCACACTTTTATAAATAAAATGCAAAAAGTAGCAATCGGAAAGTGAAAGAAACTTTGGCTTTGAATTCAAATAACTTGGGTTCAGATCCTAGATATTTACTTCGCCTCTTTGAGCTTCAGGTTCCCCATCTATAAAACAGGGATAATAACACCTACCTCCTAGGGTTGCTGAGAGGATTAAATATACTGTTAATAAAGGCCCTAGCATTGTGCCTGAACACTATAGGTCCTCAATAAATGGCAAGTTATGTCACTAACAAAAAAACAAATTGATACAAACAAGCAGATTAGATATTCCAATTTAATTACTGGTTGTTCTTTTCTTGAAATCTCCAAGTTCTGTTGCACAGTAGAAGCCCTTACTCACCACTTCCTCCCGCTGGGAAGGAGAATGAGAATACCTCCTCAAGAAAGGGGAGGACACGACAGAGGACAGGTTCCCAGAGAGTGGAAGAGGAAACAGAAAACTTCTACCAGAAAAGATGAAGAAGGAAGAGGAAGGGGGCATGAGGTCTGACTTGATGGTCCTGACTACCCCCTCAAGAATGAAAACCCAGATAAATAATGGCAAAAACTGAAAGCAGAGGAGCGTCAGGAGTTTGCCCTGCTTCCTGTCCTGCATTCTCGGAAGAGACAACCTTGCAAGACACACTACTACAAACAGAATAAAACGGCAGCATGGTGTGAGTAGGCCAAGGAAGGTTCTGTGATGGAAGGCCTCAAACTTCCTTGGCTCTTGTGCAGCAGGCTCTTGTGTCCACGTAATCCTTCACTCCCAGCAGGGCATGTGGAAGGTTGAGAGTTGACAGTGAGAAGCCATTGGGGTCTCCTTGAGACGACCCCAGAGCAGATGCTGCAGAGCTCACAGGCTAAGCCAGGGCTCAGAGGGCAGACGTGGCCGAGACATGAAGACCTGCAATGCTGTTGAGAAGAGAAAAGAGAGCAAGTGAGCAAAGGAGGGCTACAGGCTCCGACAGAATAAAATACTGGTTTAACAAATGACAGACTTTGGCAGCAGATCAGCAAGGCATTAATAGCCACTTTAGACTAGATATATCTCCATGGAAGCCAGTGAGAATTGAGTGGAGACACAAAGATCCACATGTGGATCTGGGGCTCTCTCCTCTCCCTGCCGTGAGGACACATGAACTTTTTCTAACACCTAAAAGCCGTTTCTGCCAGGAGAAAGGGAAGGAGGGAGGACAATGAAAGGCTGAGATCTACCCCAAAGATCCTATTTTAAACCTAAAGACGCCACGATACTTTTGCTTGTCATCTTCAAATTCTATCCCATCCTACTCCACTCAAAAAGAAATTTATCTCAATTCTAATGAAATGAAAGGCCTTTTTAGCTCTTGATAAGCTAGACGCAATGTGTCTAATTCTATAAGTCATATTTTCTTTCTGTGAGACCTGGAGATGAAACCAAAATACCCACTGTCTCTTTATTCATAACTTAAAAGTGTCCTTATTACATTAGGTAATAGGAAGTAGTACCTTATGTACATTTTCTCTCCTTTCCATTTTTAAATTCTGCACTGGTAATTTGGGAGAGTCCTTCTTTCCTTCCTTCCTTCTTTCAGTGAGTATGTACTGAGTACCTACCATGAATGAATAATGTGCCAGGAGTTAAGGAAACAAAGATAAATGGGACATGGACCCTATCCTTAATAAGGAAGAACGGTTTGTGTGATATGTAAATGGAATATATAAATTAAAGAAAAGCTAGTGCAGTATTGCTTCCCATTGCTGAGCAACTGCAAACATAACAAAACAAAACAACAATAGAACCTTTGCAACTGCAAACATGCATTCTTTACCCATCTATCAGATGCACACAGAAGTAATAAAAGTTGACTGTTACGCACAGAGCAGTTAAAAAGCATTTTTGTACAAAATCTTAATTACAGAGGAGTCAGTTCTCAGAATAACAACAGTAAATCAAGTTGCAGGACATTCAGAAGCATATAATACAAAATCTTGTTTTTTTAAAAAAGTGTATTTGCTGTAATGGAAGAGTAATAAGATGTGGGAGAATAGGCCATGAAGTCTGTCATCACCTTTTTCAGTTTGTTTCAAATACTGTTAAGAGAGGCCTGCAAAAGAGTTATATAAAAACCAAACATCTATAGTTCTTTTAGTTTTCTCAGTAAATATTCCTTGATATGTTTAAGACATTAAGATAAAATATGAATATTACAGTCCTTAATTTATTAGCTTATGAAATACAAATTTTTACATTACTAGGATTCCTTAAAGGAAGGCAACAGCAGCCTGAGAAATACGTTGTTATCATTACTTTCTGAAAACAAAAGACTTTTATGACTTGACTTTAAAAAAAAATTCCTGTGATGTTCTGAGGATGTCAGTCTAAAGAAATAGCATTGCAGAATGTTTCAGGAAGGCTCTTTGAACCACTGCCATTCACAGAAGAATGGTTATTATCTCCTCTTTCTTACTTCTTCCACCATAAATCTCCTTAGCATGGAAAGAGTACAAAATTTAGGAAAAGCCTCTGCTTTTATCAGTTACCTCTGACAAAGTTGGTATTTCAGTCATCCTAAATGTACATCATACACTGATTGAAAAGTGACATTACTGGAGATTATAAATTAATTCAACAAATGATACTATCTGATTAGTATTTCAAAACAATATTTTATCTCTTCCCAACCCCCTCCCCTCTATATCTTCATACAGTGCAGCTACATTTGAAATCTATGGTTTCTGGCATATCTGGGGTAAGGTTATACTAGGAATTTACCAGACCTGTCAGTCTCTAACTTTCTTCCATATTTCATTATATCATTCCAGCTATAATTAGTTGTCTGGTAAAATTAAGAACAGTCTATTTCAGTGAATGCTCATGTGAACATTTAACAACTTTTTGTTAGGATGACAGCTTAGCGACAGAAAGAATAAACCAAAAAAGGAGAGTCACTGAAGTAACCTTGGTTAACTCAATATTGCCAGCTCAATGGAAAATTCTAAGATTTTGCATTTTTTCCCCTTTTTTGTTATTAATCACCCACATATTTCTTGTCAGGAGCGTCAATTTGATGGCATTCCTGCCTCAACTAGCATGTTTTGAACTGACCTGTCTTCATTGCTACGGCTCCCTAGAAACTCTGCTCTTGATGAGCGTTGATTCAGCTGAATGCTTTGACATTCAGCTTGTTAGTGAAAGCTATTTTAATCATTAAGATGCATCTCCCTTCCAAGACTGCAAACTGTTGCTGCTCATACACAACATTCTATCATTTGATTAGTGTGGAGAAGAAAAGAGCCTAAATAGTTACTATTACTACGGATTATATTAAGAGCTAAAATTTACATAATAAATAAGTGTGTGTGAGGTATTGTGCTAAGCAATTTACAGGGACTGTCCATTTAATGCTCACTATGGTGGAGTCTCACCATCTGAGTTTGCACCCCTGTTCTCCATTCACTGTCTGAATGACATGCAGTTCTCATCTGTAAAATGGAATAATAGTACCTACTTCAGAGGGAAATTAGGAGGACTAAGTGAGACAATTCATACACAGCACCTAGAATAGTTCCTATGACATAGTGTTCTCATAGTGTTATTAGTGATTTTTATTACCATTTTGTAGATGAAGACCTCCAGTTTCCTTCACCAGCTGCCCTACTCACCATCACTTCTAAATCTTCTAACTTTAACTGTCTCTGGTGCCCAGACCCAAAAGAAGATAAGGGAAAATGAAAAGTTATTTCTTTCAGGACTGTCTTCTGTAGGTATTTTAACTCCAGTTCCACATGAGGAATGACACAATTGTGGCAAGATAATACTTTTGTAGTATTAACCTTTTTTTTTTCCCCCCCCTTTCTTTCTTTCTTCACAGTAGCCTCTTCCCATTCAGGCAGCTAGGTGTATGTCCTAGTAATGCCCTGTTGAATGGGATGGAGGTGAGGGATGGTAACTGAAGCCTTAGACAATCTAGGGGATTTCCAAGTAGAGGGGTCATTTCTTCCAGGCTTTAACAAGAGGTATAAAGGCAGCAAGGTGGCAGGATCCCAGTTTCCCAGGCCGAGGTCTGTGCAAGAGCAGAAGACCTATGTGTCAGGTGACTAAGCAGACAGCCTTAGACAGCTGCACAGAGTTCCCTGTGCCATGTTATGGAGAGCGGGCAGCAGAGTAATCCCAAGCTCCTAGCTGGACATGGAAGCAGAATTTCTCATAGTCCAGAGCACCACTAGGATGGTTCCCATTGTTGCAGAAACTAAGCTGTGTGGTTACCAGAACTCCTTCCTCTTCCTCCTGGGCATACAGCTAAACTACATTATCTAGCCTCCCCTGCAGTTAGTAGGGAAAATAGGACTGACTTTCAAAACTTATGTGAACCTCTATGTGTATTCTCTTCCCTTATCTGCAAGCTGAATGTATATGAACCAGTAGAGGACATATGATTCTAGAAAACAGCATTGAATCAGGGGTTCTTCACCTGGGATCCATTCATCAAATTGAGAGACCATGAACTTGGATTTGGAACAAAAATAATTCTGTATTTTCCCTAACCTCTAACTGAAACTTAGCATTTCCTTCAATTATGAATGTAGGCCCCAATGAATAGTAATATTTGCAATACTTTTGACTTTATCACCAATACAAATCACAGGTATTTTCATATTATATTACAGCTGTTGGAGGTATCTCAAAATACCATTCACACTCAATTTATACTCAATTTGCTTTTAAGTAACAGTATTAGACCCACTGCTAGATTTTTTTATTACATATGCTAATAAAAAGGCACATATATAACATAAGTTTATTATAAAATAATTTGGTAACAGTATTTCAATAAAATTGGTTTCCTTTGTGATCTCACAGATTTTCATGCCATTAAAAGACAATTTTCTGAGGAGTCCTTAGGCTTCACCGGATTGCCAAAGAGGGCTAAGGAACAGATGGAGTCCTGAATGATTTCATGGAGGAGGGTCCTTCTTTTCCTCTCTCCTTCACATCCCCACCACCCTGCTGACTCATATTGGACTGTGATGTGAGAAATTAGCTGCTATTGTATTAAGTTATTGAGATTTGGAGGTTAATTTCTGGGGCAACTAGCCTAGACACACTAATACCCTTGCTACCAAAATGGCCCAGACATGGCAGAGAGCACCCAAGACCTGAAGAGGCCTCTGATTGGAAAGGACCCAGAAGGGACTCGTGAGGACCAAAGATTAGATGGAGCCAGTGAAGATGTCTCAGAGGATACTAACATGGAAGGGCAGTTTTGCTAAGTACAAGGAACAACCTCTTCATCTTAGAAATAAAGTTCAATTACAGTAATATAACTGCCACACAATAATTTTCTTACTATTATTTATTATTTTCTTTTTCCCTACTAGGGTGACAGTTATTTTTGTTTCTCATATCAGGTATTAAATGCTTTTGAATTCATCAAATTATATATATAATATATAAAACTATATATATACAGTGTTAAAGCAATCTCCAATTATCTTCATTTACTTAAAATCTTACTCAGGTAGAGTGTAACAACTGAGGAGAAGCCAATAACCACGAAGATAAGATGCTGTATAATGTAAACATCAGCCTGTCCTAGTCACTGGTGTATACCAAGCGCCAAGCCTCATGCCAGGCATATACACATTTTTATGAATGAGTAAATTAATCAAACAGCATTTATTTTAATTATATGCAGTGTGTGTCACTCATGACTGGACTTTGTTATGAGAAAGTCGCTGCCTTTTTCATATGTAAGGGTAAGGAGAGTAGGTTTGGAAGTTAAAGCTTCTACACTGAGCCTAAGGGAAATTAGTCTTTTTAAACTACTTTTCAGTGTCTGCTTAGTATTAGTATTAGGGTGTAGTCGGAAGAACCATAATTGTTTTTGTTCTTTGACTTTTCATGTTGATTTTCATACATTCAAGAGTGAAGAATAGCATAATGAACCCCCCAAGTACCCATTACCCAACTTCAGCAATTATACATGTTGCCATTCTTATTTTATCTATTCCCCCTGCCTTGACCTTTTTTTGCTGGAGTATTTTTTTTTTTCTTGCTGGATTATTTTAAAGTAAATTCTAGGCCTCATATTCTTTCAACTCTAATTATTTCAATATATATCTCTAACAGATAAGAACTTTTTTTTTTAACATAATACTACAATACCATTTAGCTCACTTAACAAAATTATTAACAATTCCTTAATAGCATATACAGTCCATGTTCAAATTTTGCCTGGTCATCTCAAAATGTCTTATATTTGGTTTGTTTAAGTCAAACAGTCTCCACAATGGTTGTGTTTGGTCAACATATCTCTAAAGTTTAATAGATAAATTCCTCCTCCCTCTTTAAAAAATGACATTTATTTGTTGAAGATACCAGGTCATTTGTTCTGTAGAAATTCTCTCATTCTGGATATGGCTGACTGTAGCTTAACATGTCCCTCTATTATTATTATCATTATTTTATTTTAATAAAAATGGTAGTTAGATCTAGGGCCTTGTTTGAATTCAAGATAAATTTTATACACACACACAAAATTTTCTTTTGGCAAGAATATTTCATAGGTGTCACTGTGCACTTCCTATTGCATTTGGAGGCACATAATATTTGTCTCCTTTATAGTGATGTTACACTTGACCAGTGACTTCAAGAGTTGCCAGTCTGATCCATCACTGCAAACTGCTCCAACTTTCACCTAATGGTATTAGTCATTGACGACAATTGGCTAGATCTATTATTTCAAGAGTTGCAAAATGGCAATTTTATAATTCTGTCATTCTTTCTGTCTTATTAGCTGTCATTCTATAAGAAGAAATTTCTTTCATTAACTATGTGGATACCCGGAAATACAATTCATACCGAAAGGCAGGATAAATGCTTGTTTCTTTTACTGAATGTAATCTACTTTCAGCATGGAGGTCCTATTAACTTCCAATAGTGAGCAATGAGTTTCCCCCAACCCACTCTACACTCCTCCCCAAGGTCAACATGTGGTTTTCACAGTGAAACCCATCAGGGCTAGAATGGATGGATTGGGCTGACCCAGGTATGGTGCAGGAATTTAGGGGAGATAGGGACTGGGTCAGGGAAGAGAGAATACGTACCTTAAGCAGGCTCTAGGAGGTGGAGTCTGAGTCTTCTGAGCTGTCCTGGGCACGGGGGCTTTCCGTGGACTCGCTGGGTTCCTTGCTGTCACTGTCACTATCAGTGGCCAGGTTCTTCTCTTGACAGGCCTCTTCGGAACCAGGAAGTGTGCTGCCCTGGGACCTCCTGGTTCTCCCTGGAGCCCAGCACAACATACCTGCCCTTCTCCTTCAGCTCCAGCTGCCTCGTCAGCTCATCTGCCGTCTGCGACAGACCCGGCTTCATAGCACAAGCATCTTCTCCATCTGCATAGTATTTGGGTTCCACCTCACTAACCTGAAAGTTGAGAGCATTAGAATAGAGGTGCAAGGCTACCTGGTTACTCTTCCTGACATGCAGGGACACGTACTTGGCATTAAAGTTCTCTATCATGGCCCTGGAGGCCTGGCCCATCAGCTTCTGGGCCAGGCCGGGTGCCGGTGTGAACGCTTCACAGCCAGGGAGCTGATATGTCCGTGGGGGACATCATCTGGGTCCTCCTCCATTTTGGCCAGGACATAGCCCACAGTCTTCCCGTCCTCATCCTCAGCGATGTAAGAGAGCTGGGGCCAGGAAAGGCCATGGTAGAAATAGTATTTCATCTGGTAGTTCTCTGGAAGGCAAAGGAGGTTGCAGGGTTGCAGGTTCATCAGGTCGTCTGGCCGAGCACTGCGGATGTTCATAACGGCGGCGGGTAGCGAGCCGGCTCTGACGGCGGAGACTGGGAGAGAGGGTACCGCCAAGCACAAGGGACACTGTTTGCCTCGGGGGCTTGAGTCCAGGGGGGCCGAAGCTGCGAGGCCGGATGGCGTGGAGGTTGGACGGCGGGAAGGTAGGATAACCAGCAGGCGGAAGGGGCGGTGCTAAGATACGGCTTCCGGAAGTGTCCGCCTAGTCCCAGCCAATGAGGTTTTCACTTCATTGTGCGTGTGTGTGCGCGCATGGCTGAGGGGGTGGGGCAGTGGAGTTCATTATGCTCTCAATGGTTTTAATACAATGTTTGATCCATTGTCGTCATTATTCTTTTGTTTCAATTGTAACTTTTTAATTTGGGTACATCTGTATACATGTTCACGAACTGTATAAACCCATGTAACGGGAGTTTAGAGCAAGAACTAGAACACGGGGAGGACCCCAGAAGCCCCCCCTTGATGCCCCTTTCCAGTCCTCCTTGCCTCATGTCCCAAGAGTAACTGTGACCTAGATTTCTGACAGCCTTTATATACATGGAATCATAATGCATACACTGTTTTTGTGTCTTTTTTTTTTTTTTTTCCATTCGATACTTGTTTCGCCTACCTTGTTGTGTGTAGTTGGGAATTCTTTATACTCTTTCCTGTTTGATATTCCATTGCCTAAACGTATCACAACTTATTCACCCATTCGACTGTTGTTGGCCATTTGTATTATTTTTAATTTAGGAATAGTAGGAATAGTGTAGCGAAACGTTCTGGAGCATGTTTTTGTTGACCCATGCATATTTATCTAGGATTAGAATTACTGGGTCAAAACATAACGTCATATTCAACTTTTATGTAAATACTGCCAAGCTATTTTCCAAAATGGTTGCTGCACATTTTCATCAACATTTGGTATTTCTCATCTTTTTTCATTTTGGCCAAGGTGGGGAGGTGGGGGAGAATGGTAGTATTATATTGTGGTTTTATTTTGCATGTCTCTAATGAAGTTGAGCACCTTTTTTACATGCTTATTAGCCATTCTAAATTCTTTTTTTATGAAGTGGTTGTTCACGTCTTTTGTTCATTTTTCTATTGGGTTGTGTGTATTTTTCTCATTGATATTTAAGAGTTTTTAAAATATATATATTCTGAGTATGACTCCTCTGTCAGATATATTTATAGTGAATAGCATCCTCCCTTACTGGTTGATTTGCATTCTCTTAATGGTTATTTCTGACACCAAGTGGGAATTTTAACATAGTCCAATTGTCCACTTTTTTACATTTCATGGTTAATGCTTTTTTGTGTCCTGTTTAAGAATCTTTGCTAACTCCAATGGTCACAGAGACATTCTTCTATGTTTTCTCCAGAAACCTTTATTGTTTTACATTTTATATTTACATATGCAGTCTGTTGGAATTTATTTTTGTGTATGCTGTGAGGTAGAGGTTCAGCTGTTTTTGCTTCCATGGATATTCTAACCATCTAGCACCATTTACTGAAAAAAAATCACCTTTCTCCACTGGTATTGCATTCTTGCCTTTGTCATAAACCCTAAATTGCATTTCTAGATACATTGCAAAAATTGTTATGCCACTTGATATAGCAAGATATGTGGTATTTCTTTAATAGTGCAAAGAAGTCATATTTTATTAGTACCACTTGCAAGTAACCTGACTGTAGCCTTAGAATTATCTATGTATCTTATACGTCTTCCTTTCCCATTTCCTGTCATATCTATTACCTGGAAACTCAAACCACCCAAAATTAATTCTGTTGTGATTAGATAGTCTCTTTTCTTGTATCATTAGCTAGGTCATGGTTATACTCTAACTCATGTAGAAAATGTGTGCAGCATTTCTTTCCAATAAGGTTACACACTCCTTTACTAGCTGAAGTTAGTCTACAGCCATGTGATTTGTGTAACATAGCTTGAAAAGCCACTATTTTTTTGTTGTAATTTAACACTTAGTGTGTTTTCATTAATAAGTTTTTAAGATTTAAGATAAGACTTTATATCCTTGATGTTTTGATTGACTCTATACATTAAAAAAGTTATTTGCCAGTATTATTTCCATTCAGAAATTTCTGTTTTATGTTAAACGTCACTCCATGGGCAAGGATATATGTTTTGAGATGACATGACTCTAAAAGCTTAATCCAGAAAGTCATTTGGTTCTTCTATTATAGGTTCTTCTTTAAAAAACATGGACTATCAGAATTTGAGTTCATTGTGGTCTTCTATAGAACAGTGTATCTTTACTGGACTTCCTAAAGTGTAGGCTTGACAAATGAGGCAGGTGTGACAAAATAGACCAACTTAGAAAAACTCAAAACTCACACATCAATTATGTATCTGTCATTTATGTTGCCATCACTTTTGTTTACCTTTTTCATTCCATAGGCCATGAAAGCAAGATGAAGAAGATCCTTGGGCCTGTACAAATTTGGGAAAAAGAGTCACCCTATTAGTCAGTAAGTTTTGTTTGTTTGATACTGTTCTGGGTTGTACTGGGAAAGAAAACAAATTAGAACAAAGATCCACCGCTATAAAATATTCAGTAGTATATAGCAAGCAGGATCAGGATAGCAAGGGGACAGTATTGGGAATGACAGAAAAAGAAGGTAACACCATAGCATGCAATGCTGGAAGATCTTTAAAATTAAGAACATCTCTGCTAGGTTTCTTGCAATGTCTAGTGGATAGAAATGTGAGGGATTCTTTTTAAACATGTTCTTGAGGTAAGTGGATGATTCAGCATTGTAATTGATCCAGAATGTGATATGTAAGCAATGCTTGTAATGATCATTGTGTGTATGGGAGAAGAGCCTGGGAAAGCTTCAGAGAAACATAGCATTTGCTTTGATTCTTCCTTATCTTTTCAGATGTGGTTCAAATATCCTCTTTTTTATGTAGTCTTTTTTGGCTCCTATCCCCCTGGAAAAATGAATTACTTTCTTATTTGTGTGCTCCTCTCAATCATATCTATGTTTTATGTGTTTCATTTACTTTATTCTTAATTCCTATCTTCTTTGGTTCTTGAGGATATGACCCTGTCTTATGAAAATAGTTTTTTTCCCTAAGGACTAGCAAATTGTATGCCTTATAGTAGGTCTTGAATGGATGCTTATATAATGGATATGTAATTAGAGGTATAAATATATTAAGACAGGCTAAGCAAATCCTTTCTTTAGGCAGTCCAAATAAATTGTATGATTATAGTACATATTTTTATGTAATGATATCCATTATTGTTGCTAAAGTGTGTAATGAGAAAATATGATGGTACTTATGCTGCATCACTTTCTATACTTAGCATTATTTTCCCTAACCAACTACATTATGTACCAAGTGCTATAATGTCTAGGCTACTCAGAGATGTGCAGATCATTTTCATTATATAAAAGAAAAGTAAATTGAACATAATTTAGCAATCAGTTTACAGCTCTAGATTTCTCTTTTATGCCTGGGAAGTGAGTTGGTCATTGTCTATTGTACTAATATTCATTTTCGACTCCTCACCCATAAACTATGTGTCTCAGACTTACTTTCCAACTAGCTTCCAGGTAGATTTGCTCCGTAGGAGGCCCGGGAGGGGGTAGGGGAAGGGAGATAGGAGAGAGGAGGAATGGGAGAAGCCAGGGTATTTCTCCACTACTAGCTTATCCTTGGGTGGCATCTTCCTGCAGTGGCTGGTTTCCACTGTGCTTTTAGCTCCCCACTAGACAACCTCTGCTTTCCCACCCGGTAATCATGGCTTCTAGTCTCTGGTAATAAGACTTTCTCCTTTGTCCCTCCAGCCCTAGAAGTGGTAGTGGTTTCTTGCCATTGCTAATCTTTTGGTTGCTTCACCATCCCCTGTTGGCTTCTCAGCTCTTCCATCAGTCATTACCCATGTATTAAATTTCCTCAATTTAAATTACCTGGAGGGGTTTGCTAGCTGGTCCCTGACTGATAGAAATTATAGTAATTGACTATATTTTTAATGTAAATTAAAATTTTATGTTATTTTTCTCGGTCTGACATACAGAACATAAATACTGCAGACACTTAGAATGATAATAAGACAAAATATTCAGAGACAATCATGGATTCACTGTTCTCAGGTATGAGAAGGGAAGACCTCTTTAGACTAATTGAATTCCTGCTGACAGAGGTACCAGAAACCTGTTCCATCAGTTCCATATTATTACCATGTAAGTGTCCCAGTTGTTTCTAAGTACCAATAGGAAGTCAAGCACTATAAGCGTTTTGGAGATTGTCAGAAGTCACTTGTAGTTAGTATTGTGTCAGAAGCAATTTGTATGCAAGCTCCTAAACATCATTGCATGGAAATAGAAGTAGGAGTGAAGATGGCAATAGAGAAGGAGTGATGACTAGAGACTAGCTGATTCATCTGAAGAGAAGAGCTCTTTAAGAAATCATGCTGGGCATAGTGAAAAGAAGTTTGACTTCCATTCTTGGTTCACATATTTATTTAGCTGTGATCTTGGGCAGACCACTTATCTTTTGGGGGATTTTTCTTTTCTCCTCTAGAGGATAGAAATCTAAATATTAACCCTGCTACTTTGTTTTGAGAATGAAATGGGATAATGTATATAAGAGCTTCATGCAAAGGACTATTATTATTATCAAATATAAATTTTTTTTAATGGAAGAAGTTATCTTGAAGTCCTGAAAGTGCTGACTGATAAATATACTTGATGAGAACAAAAATTTGGGGCAAGGTGAAGGAAATATAGCAGACGCAGAATGGCAGACATTATGAATACGTTTCAAAATAACTAGATTAAGAAAAGTAGTACTGGAATGACAAAAAAGCAAGGGAACAATAGTCTCTAGGTTTTGAAAGGACACAAGAGGACAAACTAATTTATCTCACATTTTCCCATTTAAATCTTGTAATTTGTTCCATTGTTAGTTACAGAATCAGCCTTTTTAAAAACCGCACTGACACATTTTATTCCATCTGCTTTGGAGCATTGGATGCAACCAAATGCTCTCATCGTATTGTGAAGTAAGAAGTAGAGTGATTAAGTGAGAGAAATAAAGCTACTTGAGAAATTAGTCATGGAATTTTAGAGAGAACTGACGATGCCAAATTCCTACATAAATTGCTTTTGGTTTCCTGGTGTGCAACTAGTTGCCAACATTTATAAATGCTGTTGCTTTATAATCTCCATGCTGCATGGCCCTGTCACTTTGAAAGTAGCTGATTTAATTATTATTTTGTGTGTGTGTTTGTGCGCAGAATTCAGCCACTCACTTAAAGAGTGACTTCTTTCTCAAACTCAAGGAGCCAATAAACCTTCTCAGTAATTGTCTATGGGGAGAAGTCAGTTTTGTTTTTCTAGTGTTTCTTTCATAAAGAAATTTCATTTAACAACCATGCCAAATGTAGTTTTCTTGTTGGGTTGAACCACATGATATCTTGAATCTTTTCTAGTTCTAAAGTTCTGTGACTGTTAGTCTAGCACAGATGAATTTGGCTGTTGTTGGAGTGGGCTGGTGGGAATCAAAGAGGAGAGGGATGATGTGGTGACATGATCCTGTGATATTAAGTTGAAATTCACTAAATGAAAATCATTTCTTCTAACCTAACAGCAATAACTATTAAAATGTTTGCACCAAAAGGGGAAAACTGGTGGATTCTCTTTTCCTCAGTGTTAGTGAAAAGTCTTTGTAGCAAACAATTTGCTATCTTTCTCAAGCCACAAGAGTAACATATAAACAGTACCACCCTGTTTACAACCATTTCTGTAGCTCTAGGTTACAATTAATTCGCAAAGTAGAATGTGTTAGAAGTGTCCAATAATTTAGGGATACACAGTGATTCTAACTGATTATGAGAATTAACACTTTGTGAAACCTGATTTAGCATCAATTTGTTATAAGTGATGAGTGTGCAAGAGACATGGGTACATCTGTACAAAGTCTTACTGCAAAGTGTAGTTCCCGTCATAGCTCTAGGTCAAATAATTGGCTTTAGCTATTGTGGTCATCAAATTCAGGACTAGCTTTGGAGAAGCATAATTAGATTTGGAAAAACTAGTGTAAAAACAGAGAACTGACTTACTTTCCACTATTTCATCTGGAAATGGAGTTTCCAGGACGCTTAGTACAGTAATTTCCCGGATTCACCATTCAAGATGTGTAATCAAAACAGCTCCATGTTATGAACATAGGTTGTGTGTTTCAACTGGATAAATAATTCATCCACAGTCAAGTTGTAAGTTAAACGCTGGTTTATGATTCACTTTTTTAATTAATTCAAGAAATGTGAAGCATATTTAAAATTTTTCTCTCCCTCAGTTTTCTGCCTCTGTGTCTTTCTCTCTCACTTTTGTTAGCACTTGGGTTTTCTCTCGGCTTCACTTCCCCAACACAGCACAGATTGAACATGCAAAGCACACAACACAGAAGAAAGACGACACCTGGGTCACTAGTCTCCTGGCTCACTTTGCTAATCTGCCTCAACTGCCATCACTAATTAGGTTGAAGAGATGACTACAGCCATGGCTGTTACTGCTGTTGCTGTATTTAAATGCAGTTGGAGAGCCATACATAATTTTTTTTCCACTTGATGAACTTATTATTCAATTTCTAATCTAGGAAGACAAGAGATTAACTTTCTAGAATTTGGGGACCTTTTTACAGGATTATGTACTCATAATGGTGAAATACATCTTCCATTATAAAAGGGTGTTTATAACTTATCTGCAGAGTTTGATAGATAGTAAAATAAGCACTCATGTACTCACCGCTGAACCTAAGAAATAGGCTAACGCCAATACCTTTGAAACCACTTTTATAACCCTCTCAAATATCTTCCTCCCCCAGAGGTGATCTCAACCTTGACTTGTACAGTATTAACCATTCCTCATCAATATCTGTCCTTAAATGACCTATTATTTGACTTTTCCTATTTTAATAATTATATAAGTAAAGTCATAGTGTGTATACTTGCGATTTGCAATTTTTTTGCTCAGCAAGCTTTTGAGACTCATCCATGTTGATATATTTTATTTAATTTTATCATAGTCTAGTGTAACATTGCATGACTACAAAGAATTAATTTATTAATTCATTTGCCACCCATGGAGATTTGGGTTATTTCAAGGTATTTTGTTGTTTTTTGCTCTTACAAACTGTGTTATTTTTCTACTGCTGCATAACAAATGACCACAAACTTAAAGACTTAAAACAGCACAAATTTGTTATAGTTTTGTGGGTCTGGAGTCTTGGTGTAGCCTGGCTCAGCTGGTTTTCTTTGCTTAGGATCTCTTAAAGCAAAAATAAAGATGTTGGTCAGGGCTGCAGTCGCCTCAGAGGCCCACTGTCCTCTCTCAAGTTTAGTTCAGTTTTTGGTAGAATTTATTCCTTTGTAGTTGTTAGACCGAGGTCTCCAATTCCTTGCTGTCTGGCAACTGCAGACCTTTCTCAGCTTCAGGGTCCACCCACCTTTCCCTGGCATGTGAACTGTTGCACAACATGGCATTTTGCTTATTCAAGGCCAGCAAAAGTAATATCTTTAGTTTTGAATCTTTTCTACCTCTTTTCAAGGCTCCCTGATTAGGTCAGGCCCA
Source organism: Balaenoptera musculus (assembly GCF_009873245.2). NCBI lineage: Eukaryota > Metazoa > Chordata > Mammalia > Artiodactyla > Balaenopteridae > Balaenoptera > Balaenoptera musculus. Next base: position 45,435,049 of record NC_045789.1, on the reverse strand, counting down.
CCGAGAGTGACGTTCATTTGGATTAACTCAAAGTCAACTAATCAGAGACCTTAATTACTTCTGTGAAATCCACTCCTCTGTCATATAATGTAACACAATCATGGAGGTTATATCTCATCATATTCACAAGTTCTGCTCACACTTAAGGTGAGGGCATTATACAGGATACCAGAGAGTGGAAATCTTGGGGGCCATTTTAGAATTCTGCCTACCACATAAACAATTCCGTAAATGAATAATCTTGAATATGTCTCTTGTTTATTTTCTTGTAATTGTAGAAGTTCTTTTTATGTTTTCTAACTCTTCTAAGTTTGGCTGAATTGTTTCAAAATGGTTTTAATCTATGCAGCCACCATTAAGAGAGTTTCTCTTCTATGCATGTTCAGTAACAATTAGAATTTATATTTCAATTAATTTTTATAATTTTCTTTATTAAAGTCTTGTCCATCATTTGTTAGACTTATTCCTAGATCACTCATATTATAATTTTTAAATTACATTTACTAATTCTTTCTTGCTAAAAACTTTTATGTATTAATCATATTCAGTGAACTCACTAGATTATCTTATTGTTTTTAGTAATTTGTTTGTAGGTTTTAAGAATTTTTCTATGTGGACAAATGTGTCATTTAACTAATAATGACAACTTTTCCCCCTTTTCAATCCTTCTGTTTTTTTAAGCAGTTTTTTTTTTTTTTAATTTTATTTATTTATTTATTTATTCTTGGCTGTGTTGGGTCTTCGTTTCTGTGCGAGGGCTTTCTCTAGTTGCGGCGAGCAGGGGTCACTCTTCATCGCAGTGCGCGGGCCTCTCACTATCGTGGCCTCTCTTGCTGCGGAGCACAGGCTCCAGATGCGCAGGCTCAGCAGCCGTGGCTCACAGGCCTAGTTGCTCCACGGCATGTGGGATCCTCCCAGACCAGGGCTCGAACCCGTGTCCCCTGGATTGGCAGGCAGATTTTCAACCACTGCGCCACCAGGGAAGCCCAATCCTTGTGTTTTGTATTGCCTTTTCATATCTTATTGAGCTGGGTAGGTCCTCCATATGATGTTGAATAGAAGAAATAATAAGCATTATCTTTTCTTTATGATTTTAGAGGTAAAGCTTTTAATGCTTAGCCATTGAATATGATGCTTACTATATGTTTTGGGTGGATGTCCTTTATCCTTGTCCTTGTCTTCACAAATTGATGTAAAATTTCAAGGGTATTCTAACAAAACCTCAATAGGGACTTTGAGGAATTTGACAAGATGATTGTTAAATGTATATGAAAGATTAAAAGATTCAGAATAACCAAGATACCACTGAAGAAAAAGAAAAATATGTGGGAACATGACCTACTATATATCAAAACTACTTATCAGAGATAAAGAGAGTTGTTTCATGATGATAAAAGATCAATTCATCAACAGGACAACAGGATAGAACAATTCAAAAGGTTTATGCAACTAATAACAGAGCTTCAAAATACATGAAGCAAAAACTGATAGAACAGAAATAGTTCTCAATTATAGCTGAAGATTTCACTGTCTTGCTCTAGTAACTGATAAAACATATAGACAGCAAATCACTAAATATATAGAACGCGTGAACAGCGCTATCAACCAACTCTATCTAAATGAATTTATGGCACAATTTATCCCCAAATAGCAGAATCTATAGTGCACATGGTACAGTTACCAAAATAAACCATATTCCGGTTCATAAAACAACTCAATACATTTAAGAATATTTAAATTATACAATTCCATTTCTGACCACAATGGAATTAAGTCAGAAATAAATAACAAAAGATACTGGAAAATAACCAAATATTTGGAAACTATACAGCATATTTCTAAATATCTTATGGGTCAAAGAAGAAATTACAAGGGCAATTGGGCAGTATTTTGAATTGAATGTGTTAATACTTAAAAAAAAGAGATGTCAATGGTATTTCTAATGTTATCATTGTTAGATTGGGTGGTGGGTTCACAAGTGTTTGCTTGTTATTATTCTTTAAGGCTTTAATATATGTTGCATATATACTTCAGTTTATTAAAAATATACAGTTAAAAGATAAATGTAAAATTATCTGAAATAAACATGTGGAGAATGCTCTGAAGAAAGACCGTATAGGCATAATCCAAAGTGGATTGGGGCTAAATATACCCATATGATAAATTTCAAGCTTTCAATAATAAAGAACATTAAATCTCAGGCTACATTACATAGAGTCACTTGGTTAATTGTTGCTATTTTTACTTCTAAAAACATGTGACCTTGAATAACACTTGAGAACATACCACATCCCATGCTTGTTGCAAGTTCAGGTTCTCTGTAGTCTTTGTCAAAGAATAGAAAAGGAACATATGTGCTCCGTGCAGTTGCTTGTATCATTAGGAAAAAAAAAAAAAATCCACAGCATCTGCAATTCCTTGTTTAATTAGATCCTGAAGCAATGGCTGCAGCTGAGCCATGTATTGCTTCTGTAAACCAGAGGCAATAGAGGGAAGATGATTTTCCTAACGTCACTTTTGAAAGGGGAATATGATGGTAACAGCATAGGTGGGAGAACCCAGAGTGAAGAACTTAGACTGACCTCTGATGTAATGGAAACAACTAAAGAGAGGCAGCATGTTCAACATCTGGTAGCAAGGCATATGAAGTGGGGATAAAAACTGTGATGTCAAAGCAGGAAAAACTCAGATTTTACTAGAGTCACCAACCAAAGGATAATTATCAGTAAAATGTCAGCTCCTAATTCAGTTTTTATTGTAATATAATGAGTAAATACCTTCATTCTTAAATCATATTTTAATTTAATATGAGATATTTTTTGGAATTGTGTGTATAAAGAATTTTCCTGAGATATGCTCCTCAACACAAGCACAAATTGAACCATTGTTAATCTATTAGATTTTTCTTTGAAGTCAATGGTTACATGTTTTTTTTATTGGTAATTTTTAATTATTTTTGGATAAAAAATATAGTCTTCAAATAGCTGTAATTCCCCCAGGCAAATATTTACCATAACAAAATATTTGCTGCCCAAAATCATTATATGTATTTTCCTAGTCCTTGAAGATTAAAGTGTAAATAATCCTTCCTTCCCAATATTGATAAACTTGTTTTTTAGATTCAAAACTTGCTTTAAAAAAAAGATTATGTCATAAAGATTGCATAGAATATTTTTACTATTGGCTATAAAATATATCTTTAAAAACTCTTAATATTCACGGTACCTCAGAAAAATGACATTTTCATAACACTAAATGGAACCAGAAAAGCGTGTCAGATTTATAAAACTGTTTATTCCTACAAAACTATGAGAGTGGAAGGCTTTTAAAGAGGGCTGGCATGAGGCACTTCATTATTTTGAATGCCCGATTAATGTTCATAGTTTTCCGTTGCTCACTTTTATGTGGAGGTTGGTCTGAAATGCAGTATATTATGCAATGGTTTTGTCATGTATCAGGGATGATATTAACAGTCTAATGCTAAACAGGTTCTGAGGAAATGAAGAGGGAAAAAAATGACTTACTATATTTACCCTGAAACAAGATTCAATCTGCCACTGTGTTTAATGCTATACTTTTCATTATCTCACAAGCATATGTTGAAACCGCTACAGATGATGAAGTTAGCTGCTGGGCAGAGCTATCATCAATGCTTTCCATCTTTATTTTAATAAGAGGAACGAGCAAATTGTTTGTGACCTTTGTCAAGGGCTTCCTGGAAGATAGGAAACCTAACCACAAAATCACTAGCCTGGAGCCCTACTGAATATTCAAAACCACCATTCCTAGAATAAAATGTCTTATAACAAAGCTATTGTTTCTGATAAGAGTCTTGTCTTGAACAAAAGGTCCAGCTAAAGGTAAAATATATTTTCTTTTAAAATATTACATGTGTAATATTTGTTAGTGGTTGTATTGGGTCTGTAAGGAAAACACATTTCCCTAAGGTCAACGGATCCTTAAAAATAACAATGCCTGCTACCAGTCAAGATACTGGAATCTTAGCTAACCCTGGCACATTTTAAAAATCGAGCCTCCTGGGTTAGACGGAATCACCATATCTAAATAGCAATACATAGTAGCATCTATTGAGCACTTACCACTGTCGCTGTGCTAAGCTCTTTACTTGGTTATCTCATATAATCCTTACTCTGGAGATAAATCCTGTGATTATCTCTGTTTTATAGATTGCTGAACTGGACAGAGAAAGACCAAGTAATTTGCCTAAGGTTACCCAGTCAGTGTTGGAGCTCAGATAATGAAGCTCAGACCCAGCTCATCTGATTCTGGGTGCCTCATTACTGCACTATACTGAAGGAATCTGGATTTCCCAAATTGCTGTCTTTTGGGATGATCTTAGTTATTATATAAATGATATATATGGTATTTCTGTCAATTAAAGGATAAAAGTCTTTGGCTTCTGTGGCGCACACTCAATTATCCCACTAAATTTGTAAGAGCAATGGATAGCCTATGTTTCCCTGTAGGAGGATTGCATTTCCATCCTAGAATTATCATAACCCACCTCTACTTTGAAAATATTTTAGACATATATTTGGTACTGTCTGGAGAACAATATATTAGATGACATTCACTTTACTGCTATGGACTAAATGTCTCCCCACAAAACCCTAACCTCCAGTATGATGGTATTTGGAGGTGAGGCCTTCGGGAAGTAACTAGGTTTGATGAGAGAATGAGGGTAGAATCCTCATGATGGAATTAGTGTCCTTATAAGAAGAGAGCAGAGAAACCTCTCTCTCTCTCTCTCTCTCTCTCTCTTTCTCTCTCTCTCTCTACCACGTGAGGACACAGTGAGGAGGCAGCTCTCCGCAAACCAAAAAGATGACCCTCACCAGATACTGAATCTGCTGGCACATTGATTTTAGACTTCTCAGCCTGCAGAACTGTGAGAAATAAATGTTTGCTGTTTGAGCCACCCATCCTATGTTATTCTGTTATAGCAGCCTGAACGGAATAAAACAGATGTCATTCACTTTATTGTCATTACACAAGCGAGAAAGTCTAAGCTAATATAAGCAGGTGTTTGCAAGTTATCACGAAGAACTCTGAACTAGGAGTCCAAAGACATGGCTTGGTTTCTTCTTTCATTGAATAACCACGTATTGCTCACTCAATCTCCTTATGAATTGATTTCTTAAAAAAAAAAAATGAAAATCACTTTTCATTTAAAAATAAAACATAGTAATTTCTTTTTTAAAATATTCACAAAAAATATCCTTTTTAAATGCACTATAAATACACTTTTTAAATGCACTTCCATATCACTATTTCATAGGAACTCCACTCTCTCATTATTAAATAGATATTTCAAGAGTTATATTATGAACCAGTACGTTGAATTTGCCCAAACTAAATGACTAAAGCCCCTGACACTGAATTTCAATCATATAATTTTATGTATGTGCATCTGTTAGTTGAAAAATTGGATATATACTGTCAAAATTTTTTAAACTGAAAGCTGTTTTGTAACATATTTTAAATGGAAAAATGGAATACAGTGTTATTCTCTTAGCTTGTTTCATTCTTGTTTGTTTTTTTTGTGGTTTTTTTTTTAGCTTCAGCAAAGAATTCTTGTCACCACATTAAAGAAATATGGACAGTCTTCAGCAATGAAATTGATAGTGAGCAAAAATGAAAATAAAACCATGGTTAATCATAAAAGACATAGTGAGAAGAGCAAAATTAGGGTTTGGAAGTGAGGAAAACCTATAAGCAGTCACTTTCTAAAGAGTTATATCATTGGAACAATGTTATTTAGTCCAACCTGACAATCCTATAAGCGATGACATACCAGTGGCACCTACTGATTCAGGTCCTCTTTACAGGGTTAGTCCTGAATGGCTTGACCTAATTTGAGCATGGCATATCTTTTCAGCTGTCTTAAATCTCTCAGGTCCATTTTTACTGATCATTATTCAGTTCTGATCTGGCCTAGCCTCTTAGGGGCTAAACATGAATCTTTCTACCAGTGGCCTCACTACCAGAAGCACATTCACGGAAGAACATGACAAATAGCTGTCCTGGTATGAACTGGCCCCCAGGTGGAGTGCCCACGTGCTTTGCCTTGGGCTAATGGTCAGGACTCAAACAGATGTGATGGGAAGTCTCATTGCTGTTTTATCAATTTATGCCGATTGATTTAATACTATAGTGGCTGCTACAAGAAGTTTGCAAAGGAAAATACATCTTGAAGATAATAATAGCGATATACTCTAGACTTCCATAAAGAAATTCTGAGAGAAGCAATGTTACCTGAAAGTGGTCTCCTACTCGTATGTCTTTTTGTAAAAAATTGAAGTAGAGTTGACTTACAACATTATATTAGTTTCAGTTGTACAAGAGTGATTTAATATTTTTACAGATCACGCATCATACAAAGTGACCCCAATGCTATTGACTATATTGCCTGTGCTGTACATTACTTCCCTGTGACTTATTTATTATCTAACTGGTAGTTTGTGCCTCTTAACCCCCTTCACCTATTTCTCCCATCCCCCGCTGCCCTTCCCTCTGGCAACCACTACTATGTTCTCTGTGAGTCAGTTTCTGTATTGTTATGTTTGTTCATTTGTTTTGCTTTTTAGATTCCACATGTAAGTGAAAACATACAGTATTTGTCTTTCTCTGTCTTAACTTATTTCACTAAGCATAATACCCTCCAGGTACATTCATGTTGCTGCAAATTGCAAGATTTCATTCTTTTTTATGGCTAATATTCTATTGTGTGTGTGTATATATATATACACACACACACACCCCACAACTTTTTTATCCATTCATCTGCCTTCTTGTGTTATCATAGATGCTATCTTTGGCTGTCGGGATTGTAGTCTGTTTACACTAAGGTAGAAACCATTATTAAAGGAGCAAAAGTGATGTAAAATAAAAGGAGTGGAATTTGGAGTCAGGAAAGCTAATTCCAGGCTACCCGTTGGGAGGGTCCAGATAAACCTCTCTCTGAGACATTTGTGGTTAGATTTCTGCAAAACAGGGCTCTTAATTCCTACTTCATAAGACACTTTATAATATTAGAAAAAGATATATTAAAGACAGCATATATCCTAATAGGCATTAAGTGATCAATTAGTGCTTGAATATGCTTTTGTCTAGAGGCAAACATATTTATTCTCGTTTTATAAATGTAATTCTGACTTTCTGTAACATACTGAAACCATTGCTGATCCTAGTATGAGTGTTACACCTATTCATTCATGCACGTTGCATATTCAGTAAATATGTGTGCACACTGAAAAGTCTGCATAGGAACACCCACATCCATATTCGCCTCTAAATTCAGATGCTTTATGGACTCTCTGAAGCCCATTTGTTTTTTTTTCTCTATGTCCACAAATCCTAGAATAAGACATTTTGATTCAGAGCCTCTATTTCATGACATTTGTTTGGATGATTAAATTGATATAGCAGCACTAATAATGCTATCTGCCAAATGGTCTGCATTCCTTTGTCTTCTTTGATTATGCCACTGTTGGCTAAAGAATCAGGGAAGAAACTTCTAAAATTTGATTTTCTTTGTAAAAGCTGACTGGCTATATTCCAAGGGAGCAAAGCCAGATTATCTTTGGAAATTGAAACCAAAACCCTGGACTTGAGATCAGAGACCTTAGTGCTACCATTCATTAATACTGTTTTGATATCCAGCTCTTGAAAAATACTCTGTATGAACAATTGGGGAGTCTAGCAAAATAGTTTTGACATTTTGCTAACATTAGTGCTTCAACACTGAACCATCTGCTGGAGAGTTCTGAGTCTGAATGAAAGGTGTAAACCTGGATTAGCATCGATATGGTTTTCTATCAAGTTTGGCTTATTCTCATCTCACTGGATGTTTTCCAGGTCCCTTTGGAAGCCAAGATTGCCACTGTAGAGTGTAATGCCATATGTTAAGATTCATATGACATATTACCTAAAAGTCATGAATTATCATACCGTGTCTCTTTACAGAGCTGTGATTAGAAATGTTTATGTAAATGCACCTCCAAAGAAAAATGGTACCCACTGTTAGGCAACACTATGCATGGTAGAAATGACGACATTCCCTGACTCAAGTGTATCTTGAAAATAGTCTAATCCTGGCATGATGAAAAGTCAATGCCTTTTCCTAAATGTACTGATCTTAGAGGGGAGAGGACAGATCAGAGAAGTCACTAGGAATAAGCCAGGAACTTCTCTGAAACAATAAAATTACCAAGAATAATGACTCTAAAAGCTAAGTGATATGTCTAAGAGCAAGTCAAAAATTGCAGAACATATTGTGTTACTCAAAAAAACATAAAGATGAATGTTTTGTTTTGTTGAATATTTCAAAATGTAATATATATACACACACACCCGTATTTATCCACACATACAAACGTACACATGGTATTCTCTAGTTGTTAATCAAAGATTCTGCAGGTTGTAAGTAGAGCTTGACATTTTTCCCTAATGTTATTCAAGAAATGGATAAATGGAGCTCATCTTGGGATCTAAAAATATGACACAATATTTTGACTTTTAAAAGGCTTTGGAACTGCTTGCTCTGTATTTCTTTATGCACAAATGGAAGGTAAGTATGTCAAGCTACTATTGCTACTAGTAAAAACAATAGACTTGCACAGCTCCAGCTACATCTCTTATTCTAGTCCCTTGCTATGAAACTTGTTATGGGTTAAGACATTAGGATTAGACTAACTTTGGGCAGGGAGACTGTTTCTATATTCTAACCAATGTTCTATATTTTATATTCTAATTAATGTTCATAGATACTGACAGATATACATTTATACTTTTCTTAGAGTATCTAGGATAGTTGTTTGATTACTGCCAAATGTTAAAAGAAAATACTAATCATTGTAAGAAACAAAGATAAGTCTTTGAGAACAAAACATCAGGCTTGTTTAATCTTCTGGATGTGTGACATTAATTTATTCTATACATGAATTAGTAATGAAAGATTAATTAAGACTGGTAATTCTAGGGACTTCCCTGGTGGCGCAGTGGTTAGGAATCTGCCGGCCAATTCAGGGGACACAGGTTCGAGCCCCGGTCCGGGAAGATCCCACATGCCACCGAGCAGCTAAGCCCGTGCGCCACAACTACTGAGCCTGTGTTCTAGAGCCTGTGAGCCACAACTACTGAGCCCACACACCACAACTACTGAAACCTGCGTGCCTAGAGCCCATGTTCCGCAACAAGAGAAGCCACTGCAATGAGAGGCCCACACATCTCAATGGGGAGTGGGCCCTGCTTGCTGCAACTAGAGAAAGCCCGCACATAGCAAAGACCCAAAGCAGCCAAAAATAAATAAATAAATAAATTTATTAAAATAAATAAATAAATAAAAATAAAATTGATTGGATTTGTTATTAAAAAAAAGAAAAAGATTGGTAATTCTATACATCAGCTGTAGGAGAGATATACATTTCTATACATAACAATAAATAATTAATTTTGTCAGTAACATTTTCTCTGTATATTTTAAATGATCTAATATATACGACATTCAAATGTAGGAATGTTTCCACATATAACTAGTCCAAATTATAAAGATTTCCAAATCTTTAGGAAATTATATGGAAGTAAGATTTTTTTTATACATACATACATAAAAATATGTACATTCATGTAGCTACAAAATGAATAGCTACACCCAAACTTGCTGGCCCATATTTTACTCACTCCAATCAGACTTGGTGGGCATGTACTCAAGGTTCAGTGTCACTGTGGGATCAGCATGATCGGCTGTCACTGGTTTCACTGACATCTGTCCCCACAGTGAGACAAGCTGCAACATGAATTATTGAAGACATACACATGCAGATCTGTGTCATCATTATGCCAAATAATACACGTTGCCACACTCAAAGCTGAAAGAAGTCATGGCCGACATTGTCTTTAATCTTTTTGACGATCTGCCTACTGTATTACAGGTATAAAGAGAAACTACAACACATTTTGTGATTGGCTTTTGTTTCAGGTTAAAAAAAATCATCTCGCCACCTCCACCGAAGAGTTTTTATCTGCTCTCATTAGCAGATATTTGCCAAATGGTTTGAACATGCTCATTTTGTTAAATCTTTCTGTTTCATCAGATGATTAATATCCTATAGTTAAATGATAAAAACAGAATTAGTCTCCTCATTTGTAAAGTGATTTCAATTTGGCAGATTAGTAGATGTTACTTCACTGAAAAAATGTCTCTAATTGGGGGAGTTTGAAGCACCCTTATGAAAAATAATGCTTATATCAGTAATCTTTTCTAAAGTTATTGGGGAATTTAAACAAGAACATTGTGGATATTCTTATCAAACAGGAAATATACTCCAGAATAACAACTCTAGGGTCCATCACTTGAATATTTTATACTACTCTGAAGCAGTGCTATTGTAATACAACCCCCCAAAACCTCACAAAATTATATCTAACACTCAAGTTTTACCTATTATTTTTTATAGTTTTATGTTTATCTATTAAGGGTTGAATGATATATAAATATTTGTAATTCTGGGGCAAATGTGATTGCTATGTACTAATGATGTTACTATTTAATTGAATGATTCAAATATAACTCATGTGGTTCAAATATAACTCCTGTGGTTATATTTGAACAAGTTGCTTTAACCTCTCTGTGTCTCAGTTTTATTCTGCTGTTAAATGGCATATATGCCTGCTGTGCAGCGTTGTTGTATAGGTAGAATAAACCAGTAACTGTAAAAATGCTTCGCAAATTCAGAACACTTATTTAATATCTACAATAGTTGTTTATAAGCTAATAGCTCTTATAATGACATTCCTCTGGAGATATTTATTTGCATTTTAACAACAGGATCTAGGAAATTTCCCAATAATTCTAGCTATCCTGTCTTATTTTCCACTCCATTCTTATTTCTATTTCTAAGTTGATTGTCAAACACTCAGAAACTTGAATGGTGTCTGTGGCTCTTAGAAAAAAATTTTTGGTACACTCACTGCTTAGAAGAATGGAGTTGGATATTATTGGGAGAAAATTCTTCTTGGTTCTCTCATGTTTCTTCACCTCTTGTGGTCAGAGGAACTGACTGCTTTTGTTCTGAACTATTATTTAAAGAATGTTTCCATAGTGAATAGCCTCGGAAAATAAGATAACATTTTCCTCCAAAGCAGTGGGCATACATGCTTACTGTCCCGTGTAAAAGATTTGGGTTTTCTGAGCTCAGAGTTCCTCTCTGTAATGCAACCCACTGCACATGCAGATATCATCTGACCCTTTTTCTGTGGCCCTGCTGTTGGAAACTGGGGCTCAGCACAAATAATAGTTCTATGACCACTGCTGTTATTGCGAGTGTAATAACAAATCCTTCATCTTTGACCCAGGACGCTTTTGCTAGCATTCATGAAACTGTAGTAGGCTAGATTGCTAGTACAGTAAAATCTCAGACCCTTCACAATTCTTGGTAGATACTTCTAGAAAAAACCCCCCACTGTCCCAAAGTAGTTACCTCTTCCATGAGGAGAGATTGGGGGAAACTGACCTTGAAATAAAGGAATTACAAGGCAAGAAAGAATGAATGGAGAGGAGTCTAAGTTCACTACTCACTCCTGCTGATGCCAGGCTGTCGATAAAGGAAGGATTAAATGAAGTACAAACCTGATGATGTTGGGAATAGGAATTTCTTATGGAGAGATATAGGTAATGAATTCCTGATTCTGTACCTTTAACCTGCCTTCACCCACCACACAGCAAATACCTTCTGATCATAAACCAAAACAGTTCTGATATGGTTCATAGCTATTGCCCAGAAAGTTGCTTGTTCTCCTGCTGACTTGCTCCCATCCATCTCCCATCCAGTTCCTAGATCTTAACATTATCATCTGGTTAATTCCCTGTTTCTTCAGTTTGAACCTGATGTTTTTCTGACTACGAACATCAACACACTTTGGTTAAGAGGTGTTCTTTCATTTCTTTCTTGGATATTTTCTTAGAAATTTGTTGGGATTTTTTTTGTTTGTTTTTGTTTTGGATAGCTGGTATATTTCTCTCTCTCTCTCTCTCTCTCTCTCTCTTTCTGTCTCTCTATCTCTCTCTCTCTCTTTTTTTTTTTTCTGGTAAAAATACCACATGCTTAACTTTGACAGATCATTCTCCCCTTATTCTCAACTACACACTTGGATCAGATCAATTCCATTCCAAGTTCCTTTTGTGAAGTTAATTAGCATATTTTACCCTTCTCTCTACAATGATTCCAAGATGGACATAACTTACCCAATCCATTAATCTCAAGTATTTTGCTGGTTATTCTGAATCAGATCTTGATGGAGCTGAACAAGGAGACACAGTTTTGGTTGCTGCAGCAGCCATAAACAGACCTGATGGGATAGAGGAGACAAATAGAGAAACAGGTTTCTGGTCACATCATTTTTCATGCTGGATCAAGGCTTATTGTCTGATGCTATTGATGGACTTTTCATTCAAATAATACTGTAACATTCCTTTTTGGGGTTGAGTTTTCTGATATAAGCAATGGAAAATATCCTAATTAATAAAGATAATATATACTGCCCTGGATTCAGTCCTTTAAGGCTCAATTCTTGGTATTGACAGAATCATTGTTCTGGTTGAGCCAATATAGATCTTCTAAAGTGGTGTTTACAATATTCTGGAGAAAGATTTTTAAAAAATGGAAATAGAAAAAGAGTATTGGTAAATACCATTGTTTGGGAATGCAAGTTGACCCAGTAAATTCATGTTGCCTCTGCCTGGATTGAGTAAAATTTTGAAGCCAATTAAGTTGGTCCTATGGATTCAGTATCTTTTTTATGTGCCCTCTTTCTTTGTCTATCAGAGTTCTGTAAACTTTGACTCCTGATATCTTGCTTAGTTGCCAGGCACCTTATAGTCTTTCTTTCCAGACCCCTGTCCAATCTAGTTCTCAAAGACTTCACACTGAAGTGTTGGTTCCTGTGTGTGCGTGTGTGTGTGCATGTGTGAACTCCCTGGAGAATATGTCAGAAATCTATGAGTCCTTCTCCTCCAAATATTCACCCAAATGCATTTAAACAAAAATTTGCATATAGTTTAAGAAGGCTTACTATTTCTCTAAATCTTGTCTATGGTACAGGAGTCCCAGGTTAAGAGCCCATTCATTAAGTTATAAATAACAGATAATACCTTTTTGTGTTAGCCCCTCCCCCAAATATTTTTATTTGCACAACAGTTAGAATCTTAAATAAAAGATACAGTTCTAGCTGTGTAACTCTGTGTACTATCCAGTGGTTGGTATAAGGTAATTTGGGTGAAGGCACCTTCTGTCTTTCCTGAAACCTCACTGGTTCAAAACCTTACCTACTGTATTCTCACTGGCCTAGTATGTGGAACTGGGCATTAATGGGAATCAGAGAGCTAGTTCCTAGTCATTATATTGGAGTAATAGTCTTCTGTAATAATGTAATAATGTACTACATTAATAATGTAATAATGCTGACTCTGTAGCAAACAGATTTGACAGTTGTCTATATGGAGTAATTTTTGCATTGTGCTCCATTATTCCCCAGGCTAGTGTGAGACCAGAATAAACCTTGGAGAAGGTTAGTTTCCTTTCAAACTCAAAGGGTTGAGAGCATACAGTTAATTAAATAAAAAAATCATAATGCACTTCTAGGTACTTGACTAGAGTGTGTAAATTACCAAGATTGCATTAAGTATAAAGTTGTTTTGTGCCAGAATAAGAGAAAAAGATAGACATCTACCTTACTCCATATGTCTTCATACGTCTTATAATCCAGGGTATGCATATGTAACTATAAAATTCCATTTTTTAGTTTATCATATATGCCACACTTTAAATATTATTTGCACACAGCTGCAATATATTTCATTTCTGAATATTGAATCAATTTGTGCTACCTTGCATTTCTGAGGGCAGGATAAAGAATATTGGGAGGGAAAAATCTTTATAAAGAATTCATAGTCTCATTTAAAATGTGATTGAATGAGAAAAAAATAATTTTTCAAAAAATCTGTCTTTCTCTGCTCTAATCCAGTTATAAAAAGGATATATGGAAAATACTTGCATTGTTTGCAGATGATATACTTGTCCCCCCAATGTTAACTTATTTATGAGTATGCAAATTTTATGCAAAATTAGGATACTCCCCTGGGGGTATAACATTCTACTGTCAGCAAGATATTCCAAAAACAGATGTTTTAATATAGTCTTTAGGATTTGATGAGGGAAATTATGAAATGCTATGTGAAGCCAGTTTTTTGTAATTTGACAAATTTTCAAAAGCATATTGAAACCTACTCTAATGTATATCATTAGAGTAGATATACAAACCCTCTTTTACTAGTAAGCAGAACACAAAAGGATTTAGTATGGCAAAAAAATAATGATAAAGATGTGTCATCTTAAAGGACTTTTCTGAATTCAGGCATTTCTTTCCTTTTACATCTATGATTATATTCAGTTTTTTGTGTGTCCTGTACCAAAAACCTGCACTAATTTGAAATTTGTGAGAATGGATCATTTATTACAATATACTCCAAATACTAGTTTAGCTTGTATAAAGCAAGTTAGGATTACAGATTCTTCACAATTTTCAGAGATTGAGAGCCTTTATAGAATTACTCTAGGTTTAACTATAAGATAAATCATTTATTTAAAATGGGACAGAAAAGCCCACTGATTTGATATCTCTCCTGCTAGACCTCATTTAATTAGGAAAATAAACAAAAAGCCTTTCTCATTTCATCTCACAGAAATTTGTGAAGTAGTGGCTTGACATATGGCATGTCAGGTGTGAAGGACAGTAGCCACTTCACCTCCTATTTCCATTTCCTAACCATCCATCCCCGACTTCTCCAGCTAAATTCTTAAAGGTACAGAAATATGTTTGTTCAATAAGGAGAACTAGGTCAAATACACCAAAGTTGCTAATTTTTGCGAGCTTCTCCAACATGAAATATTATATAAAGTTGTATTGGTATCGTTTGTAGCCAGAAGTTCTGATTAAACAATGAAAACTCTTTTAAAGAGCTACAGCACAGTAGGCCTGTGAGAAGAACCTTTTTTTCCCCTAATGATATATTCCTGTTTTAAAAAAAAATCTGGGCTTTTGGCTCTCAATACCAATTTGCATGCTGTTTTGCATACATTTACATATGACATTCCTGAGCCCCTAATTCCAAATATGTGAAGTAAAATAAAATTAATTAAATAGGGTACATGACTACAGTTGAATTCCAACTTGATGGGAAGGGCATGGCACACACATACAAAATATATAACAGATTTTAAAACCAATCATTCTAATTGCATTCCAGATGAAGAGCCAGTAATCCTGAAGCTGAAGATGGCTATGCCTCAATTCTTCTTGGCAGAGGGCTTGCCAGGGACTCCTTTGGCATATCCTGCCTTTCTGGCTCTCCTAGTCACATCTATTAGAGGTCACATCATCGTCATCATTATCATCAGTCTGCATTTTTAACATTTGTACATGTACATACATGATCTCATTTGATTTTCACATCAACCCTCTGAGGGAAACAACAAGAAATGATTTTCCTTAATTCAGAAATGTAGAACCTGAAAGCAAGAGAGGTTAAATAATTTCCCCAGAAATATATTTATAATAAGCAGCAAAGTTGGGGGAAAAAAAGCTGGGATAGTCTACAGTTTACTCCAAATTTGGTGTTCTTTCCTCTACTCCAAGATGCTTTCCCTATCTCCTCCATCCTAGCTTTGCAAATTAGATCACAGCTGATCAGTTTTTCTGTATTTACTACCCCTTTCCCCAAGCTCTTCTGGGGCTCCCTTTTTCCCTCCATCACTTCACATTCTTAATATTTTAATTTCTTCTCTATTTCACTTCTTTGACTTGTCTTAAGAAAAAGATCTTATAAACTCATTTATGCTCCAATGTTTATGACTTAATGTACTACAAAGTAATCTTACTTCAGCAAACCTAATGGACACATATTTATGAATTTATTGAGAATCTATTATATGCCAAGCACTTCTCTAGATTTTGGGTACAATAACACGGAACAGAACAGTTAAAATATATTGCCCTCTTGGAACTTAAATTTTAGGGTCAGGTGAAGTGGAGATAGGCAATAAATAAACTGTAAAGTATATTGAATGCTATAGTATATTGATTATAATGCTATAGAAAAAACGCAAGAAGAAAGAGGATAAGGAGTACCAGATTTTGGTTGAGATTCACTCAGTTTTAAATAAAGTATTCAAGGAATGCCTTGATGAGAAAGTGACATTTGAGCGATGACGTGGGGAGGTAGGAAGTGAGCTCTCTAGAAGTCTGGGGGAAGACTCTTCTGGTCATGTGGAAGAGCAAACAAAGTTTCTGAGACAGGAGTACAACTAGCATATTCAAAGAACAGCAAGGAGACC
The DNA here is from genome assembly GCF_009873245.2 of Balaenoptera musculus. Taxonomy (NCBI): domain Eukaryota; kingdom Metazoa; phylum Chordata; class Mammalia; order Artiodactyla; family Balaenopteridae; genus Balaenoptera; species Balaenoptera musculus. Next base: position 45,418,637 of record NC_045789.1, on the reverse strand, counting down.
ATTGTGGCCATTGGGAGGACTTGTGCTTTTAACCAAATGGGGAGAAGCAAGTTCCTTCTTCCTCTGACTTTTCAGTCTCCCCCTAGGAACCTCTCTCCCCTACTGACCAAATCTAATATCATCATCTGCTGTAACCCAGCTCTATCACCACAAACTGGAGTATAGAAGAGTGAGTTGAGATCTGAGAGAAAATCAACACAATCTCTCTATCTTCACCCTTGAAGCTGGGCTGGCTACATGACTTGCTTGACCAATAGAATTTGGCAAATTATATTATTTGTTGTCAAAGGTAATCTCAAGAGGCAGCTTTTACTTTTGCTCACTTTGGTTGCTACCTTGAGATCACCATGTACTGAAGCCAGTCTAAAGTCTTAGAGGATGAGAAGCCACATGAGGGAGAGCCAAGGCATCCCAGAGGCCATCTTGGATCTGTCAGTTTCCATTGGGAACTAGAGGTATGTGCTCAGCTATATTTCAGGATTGCTACGCATGAGGACTGCTGTGTGATTTCTGTTATTCTCCTCAATGAAGAGGAGTGTCTAATGCAGTGCTCCTGTCTCTAGCTCACCACTGTATGAGAAACAGATGTCTTAATAATTTGAATAACTTGTCTTTTTAGTAAACAGATCTCTGGATCACAAGGAATGCAGCTAAGGGGTCATATGTATATCTGGACCAGGTGCAGATTGTGGGATAGTGGAGTTTGAGCCTGATGCTGTAGTAATGGGATGAGAGTTAGAGGAGAGGAGTGAGCAATTTTTTTGCATGTGTGAGGAATGGAAATAATTGTACTCAGAGGGTAGACTGTGATCGATTGAAAAACATGGCTGCATTATTTTGTATCGCCTTTCATCAACATGTGTGGTCTAGCTAGCCCAGACTACTGGAGAATGAAAGGCTGTGTGGAAAACTGAAGTTCCCTAACCAACAGCTATACCAACCCTCAGACCTGTGAGTAAGGCTGTCTTGGATCTTCCAGCCCAACTGGAAGTCTCCAGCTGAATGCAGCTGCAGGAGTAAGCCCAGATGAAACTATCAGAGGAACAGCCCAGCCAACCCACAGAATCAGGAGAAATAATAAATCATTGTTGTTTTAAGTCACTAAGTTTTGGGATGTTTTGACTCACAATGGCAGCCAGTAAGCACCATTTTAATAGGATCACTCTAGCTATTTTGTTTAAGGTTGTCTATAAGGGGCAAGGGTAGGGAAAATATGATAGGAATTGGAGAAGGTAGAGAAGCATAAAGACAAATCAAACATAATCCCTTCCCTCAAGCTTAAACTGTAAATTTAATTTTAAGAGACATACAAGATTTAAAGCAAAGAAATGGGTCTATGATGGTGGATATTAAGGCAACAAGAAGTGAATAAGAAAAGGTGATTTTTAAGGCCAGGATCATTACCAATGTCCCTAAAATTAGACAATTCATAAACTATGCATAAAATACTGACTACAGTTTCTGGAAAAATAGCATAATAATAAAAATTATATATATCATTTGAATGTATTAACTCATATAATCCTCACAATACCCTGTATGAAAGAGTATATTATGATCCCCATTTTATAGGTGAAGAAATGTGAGGTTAAGTAACTTACCCCTGTTTTATAGCTGGTAAGAATTGGAGCTGGAGTTCAAACCCAGGCAGACCTGAAATTCTAGAGTCTGTGTTCTGAACAATTCACTACGCTATACTTCAAAGCCAAAGAAGACCTTGGGGGAAGGTCTCAGTTAAGTAACTGACATTTATTGAATTTTTATTTTTACTGGATTACTATTAAGCATATTACATTTTATTGGATTCTTGATGTGTAGGTACAAGCTCTTTATTTTTTGTCCTTAAAATTATCCCATTTAATAGTTAACTGTGAGACTCAGTCTACCTATAATGGGTAGAAAAAAATGACGAAAACATTTTCTAGAACAGCTGATACTTGAGTTAGGTATTGTAGAAAGAACAAGCGACAAATATATTTCAAACTTCTATGCACATCCAAATCCTATCTAGCTTTCAAATCCCAATATAGAGATGTTTTCTATAAAGACATTTCTGATTTTCCCCACCCTGAAGTAATTGCTTTCTTCTGAATTTCCTGAACAATAAATATCTTTTAGAATATATGTGCTGTCGTATCTGATGTTTGCTTACAGATATGCTGTATCTCTTTTCAGATGGAATCCAGGTCTGATTTATGTCTGTATTCCTTTTGTTGCCAATGGGATGAGTGGATAGATGGGTGGAAGAATGAATGTATGATTAGAGGATGGATGGATGGATGAATGAAGAAATCTCATGCTTTCGAACTAATTCACACTCTTAACTCATGTTTTCAACATTCCTAAGGGAATATTTTCTGTAAAGATGTTTTTCTGATGTGCTGAGATAAATTAATGGGAAGGTACTGAAACATATCCTAGAATTGTGCAGGTAGGAGGCATATGCCATATTGTTTGGCTTGATTACTTATCTTTTCACAAAAACTACCTAATAATTATTCTCTTCAGTCTCAAAATTGCCATTTTTAAAAAATCAATTCGTTTTGGGGCATCTATTTTAGTGTCCATATGTAAGGCACTATTTTACTGAACTGCTGGGCCTTTATTATTTCTAAACAAAGTCTCTCCTACCAAAATATAAGTTTCTTGCTTCTTAATTTCTACTATGGAGACCACTTCATATACTTAAAAAAGGTAAATGAGTTACCCAGGACTATCACATAGTTTGCAGGGCCCAGCACAAAGTGAAAATATGAGCCCCTTGTTTAAAAATTATGAAGACATTCAAGATGGTGACAGGAGAGCATTAAATCAAGTTCAGGGCCCTTCTAAGTGAGTATGTGAGGGTATGGGTTGCATACCCATGAAGTGGGCCCTGGAGTTACCCACAGCCTTTTCATTTGTAGCCTCAATAAGTAGCTCTTTTACCACATAGGCAGAGTGAAAGACCTACCTACTCCACTTTCCAGTAGAGGGGAAAAAAACATTTGATGATAATCACGAAGTGTCACTTGAACATGCACACTGTGGGGTGGTTAGGTATGTATATATCTGCTCTGGTTATTGAGATATTAGGACTTTATTGAATCTATTTCTACTGGGTTTATGCCAAGGAGTGGACTTGCTAAGTCATGGGTATGCATATGTTCAGCTTTAATGGATACTGCCAAACAGTTTTCCAAAGTTATACAAATTTACACTCACCAGCAGTGTATGAGAGTTCTGATTGCTCCACATTCTTGCCAACACTTGATATTAAAGCCTTTTTTATTTTAGCCATTCTGGTGTGTGTGTAGCAGTACCACATTGTGGTTCTAATGTTCACTTCTTGGATGACAAATAAAACTGAACACTTCTCCGCATGTTTGTTGGACTTTTAGATATCCTTTTTTTGAAGTGTCTGTACAAGTCTTTTGGCTATTTTTCTACTGGGTTGCCAATATTTTTCTTATTTATTTATAGGAAGTCTTTATATATTCTGAAGATATGGGTCCTTTCTTGGGTATATGTGTTAATATCTTTTCCCTCTCTGTGGGTGGCCTTTTCATTCTCTTAATGGTGTTTTTAGATGAACACTGGTTCATGTTTTTAAAACACATCTCTTTTTTTTTTGAATTTTTGAATTTTATTTCATTTATTTTTTTATACAGCAGGTTATTATTAGTTATCCATTTTATACATATTAGTGTATATATGTCAATCCCAGTCTCCCAATTCATCACACCACTCCCCCGTCCAACGCCACTTTCCCTCCTTGGTGTCCATACATAAAACACATCTCTTAATGGAACATTATCAGAAAAAGAACCTAAAAGGACAAAAAGACTGTCTATGAAAAAACATATGTATCAGCATTTGTGCAGATGATACTAAATTGATAATGACGAAGATAAAAGTAATAGACATGTATAGCCAAACAACAAGAATAAAACTGATGATTCATTAAAAGCAAAATCAAAGAATTCTCTATGAAATTGTGGGAACTCCAACTATCTGCATGTGTATGCACAGTAGGATCTTTGTGATATTGCCAAATGCTGTGTGGCAGCCAGACTTCTTAGCAGAATACTAAACGTTCAGTAAATTCTAATAACACTTTAATTTTGATTCACGAGTACTAAAGTTTAATAACACTTCTTAATTAAGCAGGTTATTGGTATTTAGTTTTTAGACCTTTTTCATACTTAAAAGAGTCTCTAACACAGGTCTGATTAATTCCGAATGATGAATAACAAATGCAAATTTCTTTCTGGCTTTTTATCTGCATTTAAATTTGCCTGTGGTCAACTGTAACTTTCAGACTTTTTCCTTCTATAAAAACTTGTGTTAACCAGTCTTCCCCAAATGCATTTGTATTATTGCTTGCTGCCCCCCTAACATAACACAAACTTGCTTGTGATATATACCTTTCACAGACATTTATATTTTGTCATCAAAGGGTATAATTTTGTTTGCTGGCTGTTTGTGTTCATTCATTTTTCATCCATTCATTCATTTATACATTCAATAAATATTAGTTGTACATCTGCTAGACACTAGGAGAACAGCAGTGAACCAACCAGACAAAAAAAATCCCTGCTTACATGAAGTTTGCATTCCAGTGGAGGAGAGACAGGTAAGACACTATATATGTGTATATATATATATATATATATATATATATATATATATATACACACACACAGACACACAGACACACAGACACAGACACACACACACACACACACACACACACACACACAGTAGAGAGAGAGAGAAAGAGAGAGAGAGAGTTGAATGATAAGAAACACCATGGAGAAAAATAATTTTGGGAATGCAGATGGAGAGTAGGGGTCGTTTGCAACTTCCATTATTGTGGTCAGAAAAGACCTTAGTGGGAAGATAATATTTCAGCAGAGACCTGAAAGATGAGGAAGGAGCCCTAGCTACATACAGATGAGCACTCCAGGCAGGGGGACTGAGAGAGCACAGATCTGTAGGCAAGGGAGCGCTTAGATGGAGATGACATCAATGTCGTTGTTGTAGACACTACATTCATTAGGTGTTGAAAGAGTTCTATGACGATTTTGAGACAATTTGAAATCACAGGCAAAGTTGTGACCTGTGATCAGGAATGAGAGATCAATTGTTTCCACCTTTTCGCACACACACACAATGTGGGGGGTTACTTTATTTCCTGGGCACTGAATTATTTGTAGTTTAAAATTAAGAAAATAATTGTATCAGAGTCTGTTAGAATTCAGTGTGTTAGTATTCCAAAGTTCACAGGGGAGGCAAAAAGCCCTGTGCTGATTATGGTGACCTGTAGCCACAGACAGATGTTGATTACCAGGTGCTGTAGCTTCCAAGGTTCTTCTCCTCTTAGTGTTCTTTTTCATACCTTTATTATTTGGGTAAATGAATAACCTGTTAACAAAATTAGCTATTTATTCAACTGATACAATTGAGTATGTTAATAAATGTGATCTTCATAAAGAAAGAAGCAATAAGACTATTGGTCAGGATTCTATGAACCACTTTTATTACCTTGAAGGTGGGATTTTTGAAAATTATCATGTCCATGTAATTGATATTAATCTAGCTCAGAGCAACTTTTCACTATCCTTCTAAAAGGGTAATGATTTTCTGAGAACTCCAATAAAAATATTTTCATAAACATTTGCAGGAGTGATTGTGAAACATGTCAGAAGAACTACAGTGATTACTGAAATATACCATGATGAAAATTGGTTAGCAAGAGTTATTAGAACAGTTTGGAAAAAATCCATCTGCCTAAATAGAAAAACAAAGCATCAGATTCACTGTACTGAAATCATTATTCTTTTTCTTGTTGAATTCAATGATATTGAAATCTTAGTTCAATAATTCTCAGCAAATTATATGTGACATTATTTACTTGTGGATGTATTTTTCTTACTGCTAATACATTTCTAGAGCCTGCCTTCCTTCCCTTTTTCCCTCCTTTTCTTCCTCCCAGTCTCCTTTCTTTTCTTCCTTTTTTCTTTCTTTTATGTGTTTTTCTTTTTATCTGTGCAACATACCTGATTTGTTTAATCTTTAGGAGGGCAGCTATGTGAACTACAATCTCATGACTGGCATGCACTCCAGCATTGTGTATTTAGCGATATTCTAGGATGTTCCAAGAGCAGTATCCCATAGGAGGTGAGCTAGGCAATCAGTACCCTTTAACCAATTGATAATTGTATAAACAATAAATTTTAATTTTTTCCATTCCAACCAATAAGTTTACCTTTCTACTTGATCAAATATGATAGCTTCTTTTAAGCTTCTAAAAACCTCCTCAAAATTAATATAGGTCTGAATTTTGATGGTAAAGTATCTTGTTTGTAGAATATGACAAAATATCTTGCCAACCAGAATAATACTATTGGGTGTATGATGTTAACAATTTTCAAAGTGATTTCTCTTTTGACCTTCTTAGTTATTTACATGTAATTTAATTATTTGAAGTTACGTTTTGAAAATGAGATTACCTTTCCATTATGTTTATTTGGTTACATGGGATATCCCTAACACTTTAAATGGAAAAAAAAAAAAAAAAACAACCCACAGGGATTTGGATGCTTGTATATTAATGAAAAAGAAGTAGATTTAACTAGATAATTCATGTAACAAATTTTTATTCTGCACCTACAGACATGACTCTTGTCCTCCTCGAACTCAGAATAGCATATGGAAGACAGACTGTTGTGATATTAGCAAAGACACAAATATATAATCACAAATTGTGATGTGTGGTGGGAGGGAAAAGAAACAGGTTCTGTGAGAGAGAATGGGCTGGAGAGGACTTACTTTAAATCTGATGGGTAAAAAAGTCTCTGAAGCACTGACATTTAAAGAGACCTGAAGCCAGTCACTCTGAAGGGTATTCCAGGCAAAAGACCACAACGTGGAAAGACCCCAAAGCAAGTCTTACAACCTTTTTGTTATATTTCCAAGGAAGGCTCACATTTCCATTTCTATTTCACTCACGGTGTGAGACTTATCTGGAGCAGCTAAAGGACTAATTTGCCTTCATCAATCCTTTTTTCATGGCTTATCCTATTTAAAATGTCAGTGTGGCCTCCAGTGTTAGTGACTCTAGTTCAGGACTCAATATGTGGTTTAGATATTTTCCACTACCGATATTAGGTTGAACTAAATGAAGTCACCATTTTTTGTGGGTCAAAACCAGACGACTGCTGGCAATTTCACTTGGTTTCGTCCGCATATCGCCTTTTGTTCTATGGATCCTAGAAGATCTCTAGTAGTAATTAGATCACTGGGATGTTTTTGGAGAATAAATTGGAGAGCATAGACTTATTTTGAATGTTATTCGCCACCTCAATTTCTGAAAGTATTGATGTTGCAAAGAAAATGGGCTCTGTGGAAATACTTTTACCTAACTGCAGATCATCAAATTATGGAAGGGAATTATGCGTACTTCTTACTTTTTATATTTTCGATACATTAGTTTATCAAAACTCCAATATTAAAACATTTTAAAAGCATAGTGTTTTGAAATATTTTTAATATCTCAGAATATGATATTTTTAATGCAATGTAAAATAGTTTTGAAGTTCTATAGTTTTGTTAAGTTTAAAATTATTATTATCCTTCATTTCTACCACATTTCTACTTTATTGTTATTATTATGTCTTTATTTATACTAGAAATCATATCTCTATCAGTATATCATAATCATGTAGGGAGCTCTTGAAAGATAGATTCTGGGTTCCAATGAATATATAATTGATATCAACTAAATCAGAATCATTGGGAATCTGCATTTTTCATAATCATCATAGGTAAGTCTTCCTTACTTTAAAGTGTGAAAAAACTTCTCCAACCATACTACTCAGCCATAAAAAAAGAATGAAATAATGCCATTTGCAGCAACATGGATGGACCTAGAGATTATCATACTAAGTGAAATAAATCAGAAAGAGGAAGACAAATACCATATGATATCACTTATATGTGGAATCTAAAATATGACACAAATGAACTTATCTACGAAACAGAAATAGACTCACAGACATAAAGAACAAACTTGTGGTTGTCAAGAGAGAGGGGGTGTGGGGGAGGGATGGACTGGGAGTTTGGGGTTAGCAGATGCAAACTATTATATACAGAATGAATAAACAACAAGGTCCTACTGTATAGCACAGGGAACTATATTCAATATCCTGTGATAAACCATAATGGAAAAGAATACAAAAAAAGAATGTATATATATGTATAATTGAATCACTTTGCTGTATAGTAGAAATTAACACATTGTAAATCAACTATATTTCAATAACGTAAATTTAAAAACAAACAAGCAAAAATTTCTCCAACCAGATAAATCATAGATGATTGTATATTGGCTTTTCTTTGTTTGTTTTAAGTACTTCTGCGGTGTCACTGAAGAATATATGCAGGTGAGGATTAAATACAGTAGCAGCTATAGATGATAGCAAAAAAGCTTGCTCTACCACTTCAAAATGTTATTTGTTTTTGAATTTTATTTTATTTTTTTTATACAGCAGGTTCTTATTAGTTATCTATTTTATAACCACTTCAAAATGTAAAGATATATGTATGTTTGCACTTATAAAAATAAAAATATGATATATTATGGGGTGTATATTTCTAAAACTAAGTGCCTGAAAGTGAAATTCTCAAAAAAACAGGAGTAATTCTTCCCAGAGAGAAAGTATCTGTGGTCAATTTTACTGTTACATACCAACAATTAAAAAAAAAACTGAATGAATACAATTATAGCAATAATTGTAGTAGCTTGTAGCGTATACACTTTGCAAAGTGCTTTGTTATACATTATTAGATTTTTGTTTCCTTGTTTATATTCAGTCTAATTCCTTTTTTGTATTCAGCTTAATTTTTTACTTGTGAAATCACTCATGGTTTTATTAAATTTGTGTTCCTTTTAAATTTCTTTGGCTCTCAGACGTTGTTAACCTATAACCAAAACTCCACTGAGAAAATAAGTTTTGAGTTAAAGTAGACAAAGTTTACTGTGATTTCTATTTCTGACTCTTTCGAAAACTTTACCTTTATTTGTGGTATCTATGTTTGGCTGAAGAAAGCCATATGGTCAATGAAAACACTCAAAAGTCGCCTAAAACGAATCCCCAGAAAGCTGGTAAACTATAACTTTGAACTGTGATGGTCACGTACTGCTTTTCACCAGCCAAGAAGACCACAACAGCCAAGCTTTTTATAATGATTAAAAAAATAAATAAAAAACTATAAACCCATGATTGTATCTTCTCTCAGGGAGTCCTGGTGGTAATACCTGAATCATGGGTACAAGCCTCATTGATTCATACTAATAGGGAGTTCCACCACACCAACTTTTTCTCAAGACCCTATCTTTCCTTTCATTTAGGGGGTCGTTTCTAGTGGTAGTTGAATCAGCGTTGCAAATCAGTCTTAAGGATTTAGTTGATCCTGCAGCATTGAGATTTTATCTGAAAGGTCTTCAAGACTTTCATTGTCTTCCAAATGTCTTCCCCTCATTTTAGTTTCTCACATTGTGGGCTCTCTTAGTGAGAATATCTTTTCCCTGTAACAGTTATTCACTTAAAAAGCCTTCAAAATATTACGCTGAAGGTTCTTTGAAGAAAAATACGACTGCTCGTGTAAACAATTAATGGTTGTTAAGCATGGCAGTGTATATTATGACAAACAACACATGCTACATTATGCCAGCTGGTGTAATGATGTGATAATGGCTGACTCATTAACTCTGGCACACAGTTTACGATGCCCTTCTATGACAGGATTAATTGATTCACACATACATTAAAACAAAAATAACTGCACTGAAATTCAGCTGGAAGCCTGGCTCCTCATTTGTCATAAACAATGCCATTGGTGATAGCTGACAAAGACCCCAATACTGAATGGGTTGAGGTTCCCTTACTGACCTCAACTTTGTTTCTGACTGAGAACAAGAGCCTTGGAAACACACCAGAATGCTTCAAGGTACAGGCTTTCCCTGGAAAAGAGTTCATGTAAGAACAAAATATATACACACATATGGTTTTAACAGTGAAATTGTTCAATATACTTTTTCTAAAGCAAGTCCAGCAACAAAACAACCATTGTTAAAGGGTGTCATCTACTAGAAATATAGTTTAGATGATTTCTCCGAACTATTAGATATTTAAAGAATTTATTTCAGATACCTAATCAAATACTTCTCAGAGAGCTTTTTGGAATTGTAACAAATTCTGACTTATATTAGGCAGTAATAAATAGAGGACTCACCAGGGCGCTAACTTTTCTGCTTTGCCTCAGCTGCCAATTTTATCTCTTCTTTTAAGTGTGAGGATTGGTAATGCTTAAAAATCGAGGCTAGGCAACTTTTTTACCTAAAACCTGGAAATGTAATAACAATCTTATTAACTTGGAAGGCTTACTCATTTTAATATGTCTATATTATTATTCTAGGGCACTTTAAACTCAGAACTAAATTATTTCTTTACTAAATGTTTTTTGTTACAACTGAGACCATATATGTTACATTTAACAATTTCTAGTTGGTTCATTAAATAAAAACTAAATTGTATAATATGATTTTCATTTTAAAAGTGCTTTAGACATACTGTATTTATTATTATTGTTGGTATTATTATTACTAGCAGTTATGGCATAAATGTTGGAGGATATAGAAAACACAAGAGTTTACCTGAGTATATTTTATTCAGTATACTGAAAGATAAAATGTAATAGAGGAAAAACATGCTAACATAAAAAAATTATAATTCCTCTGATTATTTTCATTAATTTTATTCATTTTACCATTTATGTTTTCAGACCTAAAGGAGGCATGTCACATCTTTACGTTGAGCTTGAATATTCTTCTAGCTGGTCAAGTAACAAAGTGATTTGTTAATGTTAATGAGCGTTAAAGCCTAAAGAGAAGCTCACCTGTCATCTTGGAAGAAAGAAATGGAGTAATCAATTTACCTTTCTTTTTACCTTGCTAATTTCCATTATAGCATTAAGACACTAATTCCGAACTTCTTCATTATCAAGGGATATTTTTCCATTTTTTCTTCCATAGATCACTTTTTATAAAATTTTATGTCTTTATTATCAAACCCATGTATAATGGTGACAACTTAAAAGATTCAACGAAAACATAAAGAATAAAATTAGAGATCATCCATAATTTCATAACCCAGAGATAGTCACAATTAACAGACTAACATATTTCTTGTCAGAGTTACTTTATGTATAGAGTATATATTTTTTTCTAAAATTGAGATATTATAAATATGACTTTATATCTATTTTTCTTTCTTCTTATGATTATATCCTGAAAATTATATATTTTATTAAGTGTTTCAAAACCAGTATTTTTAATGGCTATTTAACATTTGCTTCAATACCTTCAATACCAATAAAATTTTATTTATTTATTTATTTATTAACATCTTTATTGGAGTATAATTGCTTTACAATGGTGTGTTAGTTTCTGCTCTATAACAAAGTGAATCAGCTATACATATACATATATCTCCATATCTCTTCCCTCTTGCGTCTCCCTCCCACCCTCCCTATCCCACCCCTCTAGGTGGTCACAAAGCACCGAGCTGATCTCCCTGTGCTATGTGGCTGCTTCCCACTAGCTATCTATTCTACATTTGGTAGTGTATACATGTCCATGCCACTCTCTCACTTCATCCCAGCTTACCCTTCCCCTCCCCGAGTCCTCAAGTCCATTCTCTACATCTGCATCTTTATTCCTGTCCTGCCTCTAGGTTCTTCATAACCATTTTTTTTTGATTCCATATATATATTTTAGCATACGGTATTTGTTTTTCTCTTTCTGACTTACTTCACTCTGTATGACAGATTCTAGGTCCATCCACCTCAATACAAATAACTCAAATTCGTTTCTTTCTACAGCTGAGTAATATTCCATTGTATATATGTGCCACATTTTCTTTATCCACTCATCTGTTGATAGACACTTAGGTTGCTTCCATGTCCTGGCTATTGTAAATAGAACTGCAATGAACATTGTGATACATGACTCCTTTTGAATTATGGTTTTCTCAGGGTATATGCCCAGTACTGGGACTGCTGTGTCATATGGTAATTCTATTTTTAGTTTCTTAATGAACCTCCATACTGTTCTCCACAGTGGCTGTATCAATTTACATTCCCACCAACAGTGCAGGAGGGTACACTTTTCTCCACACCTTCTCCAGCATTTATTGCTTGTAGATTTTTTGATAATGGCCATTCTGACTGTTGTGAGCTGATACCACACTGTAGTTTCGATTCACATTGCTCTAATGATTAGTGATGTTGAGCATTCTTTCATGTGTCTGTTGGCTATCTGTATATCTTCTTTGGAGAAATGTCTATTTAGGTCTTCCGCCCATGTTTGGATTGGGTTGTTTTTTTGATATTAAGCTGCATGACCTGCTTGTAAATTTTGGAGATTAATCCTTTGTCCATTGACTTGTTTGCAAATATTTTCTCCCATTCTGAGGGTTGTCTTTTGGTCTTCTTTATGGTTTCCTTTGCTGTGCAAAAGCTTCTAAGTTTCATTAGGTCCCATTTGTTTATTTTTGTTTTTATTTCCATTACTCTAGGAAGTGGATCAAAAAAGATCTTGCTGTCACTTATGTCAAACAGTGTTCTTCCTATGTTTTCCTCTAAGAGTTTTATAGTGTCCGGTCTTAAATTTAGGTCTCGAATCCATTTTGAGTTTATTTTTGTGTATTGTGTTAGGGAGTGTTCTAATTTCATTCTTTTACATGTAGCTGTCCAACTTTCCCAGCACCACTTATTGAAGAGACTGTCTTTTTTCCATTGTATATCCTTGCCTCCTTTGTCATAGATTAGTTGACCATAGGTGCGTGGGTTTATCTCTGGGCTTTCTATCTTGTTCCATTGATCTATGTTTCTGTTTTTGTGCCAGTACCATATTGTCTTGATTACTATAGCTTTGTAGCATGGTCTGAAGTCAGGGAGTCTGATTCCTCCGGCTCCATTTTTTTCCCTAACGACTGCTTTTGCTATTTGGGGTCTTTTGTATCTCCATATAAATTTTAAGATTTTTTGTTCTAGTTCTGTGAAAAATGCCAGTGGTAGTTTGATAGGGATTGCATTGAATCTGTAGATTGCTTTGGGTAGTAGAGTCAATTTCACAATGTTGATTCTTCCAATCCAAGAACATGGTATATCTTTCCATCTGTTTGTATCATCTTTTTTTTTTTTTTTAAACATCTTTATTGAAGTATAATTGCCTAACAATGGTGTGTTAGCTTCTGCTCTACAACAAAGCGAATCAGCTATACATATACAATATGTTCCCATTTCTCTTCCCTCTTGCATCTCCCTCCCTCCCACCCTCCCCATCCCACCCCTCCAGGTGGTCACAAGGCACCGAGCTGATCTCCCCGTGCCACGCGGCTGCTTCCCACTAGCTATCTATTTTACATTTGGTAGTGTATATATGTCCAGGACACTCTCTTACCCTGTCACATCTCACCCCACCCCCTCCCCATATCCTCAAGTCCATTCTCTAGTAGGTCTGTGTCTTTATTCCCATCTTGCCACTAGGTTCTTCATGGCCTTTTTTTTTTTTTTTCCTTAGATTCCGTATATATGTGTTAGCATACTGTATTTGTTTTTCTCTTTCTGACTTACTTCACTCTGTATGACAGACTCTAACTCCATCCACCTCATTACAAATACCTCCATTTCATTTCTTTTTATGGCTGAGTAATATTCCATTGTATATATGTGCCACATCTTCTTTATCCATTCATCTGTCGATGGACATTTAGGTTGCTTCCATGTCCTGGCTCTTGTAAATAGAGCTGCAATGAACATTTTGGTACATGACTCTTTTTGACCTATGGTTTTCTCAGGGTATATGCCCAGTAGTGGGATTGCTGGGTCGTATGGTAGTTCTATTTGTAGTTTTTTAAGGAACCTCCATACTGTTCTCCATAGTGGCTGTATCAATTTACATTCCCACCAACAGTGCAAGAGTGTTCCCTTTCCTCCACACCCTCTCCAGCATTTATTGTTTCTAGATTTTTTGATGATGGCCATTCTGACCGGTGTGAGATGATATCTCATTGTAGTTTTGATTTGCATTTCTCTAATGATTAATGATGTTGAGCATTCTTTCATGTGTCTGTTGGCCATCTGTATATCTTCTTTGGAGAAATGTCTATTTAGGTCTTCTGCCCATTTTTGGATTGGGTTGTTCGTTTTTTTGTTATTGAGCTGCATGAGCTGCTTGTAAATCTTGGAGATTAATCCTTTGTCAGTTGCTTCATTTGCAAATATTTTCTCCCATTCTGAGGGTTGTCTTTTGGTCTTGTTTATGGTTTCCTTTGCTGTGCAAAAGCTTTTAAGTTTCATTAGGTCCCATTTGTTTATTTGTGTTCTTATTTCCATTTCTCTGGGAGCTGGGTCAAAAAGAATCTTGCTGTGATGTATGTCATAGAGTGTTCTGCCTATGTTTTCCTCTAAGAGTTTGATAGTGTCTGGCCTTACACTTAGGTCTTTAATCCATTTTGAGTTTATTTTTGTGCATGGTGTCAGGGAGTGTTCTAATTTCATACTTTTACATGTAGCTGTCCAATTTTCCCAGCACCACTTATTGAAGAGGCTGTCTTTTCTCCACTGTATATGCTTGCCTCCTTTATCAAAGATAAGGTGACCATATGTGTGTGGGTTTATCTCTGGGCTTTCTATCCTGTTCCATTGATCTATATTTCTGTTTTTGTGCCAGTACCAAACTGTCTTGATTACTGAAGCTTTGTAATATAGTCTGAAGTCAGGGAGCCTGATTCCCCCAGCTCCATTTTTCGTTCTCAAGATTGCTTTGGCTATTCGGGGTCTTTTGTGTTTCCATACAAATTGTGAAATTTTTTGTTCTAGTTCTGTGAAAAATGCCAGTGGTAGTTTGATAGGGATTGCATTGAATCTGTAGATTGCTTTGGGTAGTAGAGTCATTTTCACAATGTTGATTCTTCCAATCCAGGAACATGGTATATCTCTCCATCTATTTGTATCATCTTTAATTTCTTTCATCAGTGTCTTATAATTTTCTGCATACAGGTCTTTTGTCTCCTTAGGTAGGTTTATTCCTAGATATTTTATTCTTTTTGTTGCAATGGTAAATGGGAGTGTTTTCTTAATTTCACTTTCAGATTTTTCGTCATTAGTGTATAGAAATGCAAGAGATTTCTGTGCATTAATTTTGTATCCTGCTACTTTACCAGATTCATTGATTAGCTCTAGGAGTTTTCTGGTAGCATCTTTAGGATTCTCTATGTATAGTATCATGTCATCTGCAAATAGTGACAGCTTTACTTCTTCTTTTCCGATTTGGATTCCTTTTATTTCTTTGTCTTCTCTGATTGCTGTGGCTAACACTTCCAAAACTATGTTGAATAATAGTGGTGAGAGTGGGCAACCTTGTCTTGTTCCGGATCTTAGTGGAAATGGTTTCAGTTTTTCACCACTGAGGACAATGTTGGCTGTGGGTTTGTCATATATGGCCTTTATTATGTTGAGGAAAGTTCCCTCTATGCCTACTTTCTGCAGGGCTTTTGTCATAAATGGGTGTTGAATTTTGTCGAAAGCTTTCTCTGCATCTATTGAGATGATCATATGGTTTTTCTCCTTCAATTTGTTAATATGGTGTATTACATTGATTGATTTGCGTATGTTGAAGAATCCTTGCATTCCTGGGATGAACCCCACTTGATCATGGTGTATGATCCTTTTAATGTGCTGTTGGATTCTGTTTGCTAGTATTTTGTTGAGGATTTTTGCACCTATGTTCATCAGTGATATTGGCCTGTAGTTTTCTTTTTTTGTGACATCTTTGTCTGATTTTGGTATCAGGGTGATAGTGGCCTCGTAGAGTGAGTTGGGGAGTGTTCCTCCCTCTGCAATATTTTGGAAGAGTTTGAGAAGGATAGGTGTTAGCTCTTCTCTAAATGTTTGATAGAATTCGCCTGTGAAGCCATCTGGTCCTGGGCTTTTGTTTGTTGGAAGGTTTTTAATCACAGTTTCAATTTCAGTGCTTGTGATTGGTCTGTTCATATTTTCTATTTCTTCCTGGTTCAGTCTCGGCAGTTTGTGCATTTCTAAGAATCTGTCCATTTCTTCCAGGTTGTCCATTTTATTGGCATAGAGTTGCTTGTAGTAATCTCTCATGATCTTTTGTATTTCTGCAGTGTCAGTGGTTACTTCTCCTTTTTCATTTCTAATTCTATTGATTTGAGTCTTCTCCCTTTTTCTCTTGATGAGTCTGGCTAATGGTTTATCAATTTTGTTTATCTTCTCAAAGAACCAGCTTTTAGTTTCATTGATTTTTGCTATTGTTTCCTTCATTTCTTTTTCATTTATTTCTGACCTAATCTTTATGATTTCTTTCCTTCTGCTGGCTTTGGGTTTTTTTTTGTTCTTCTTTCTCTAATTGCTTTAGGTGCAAGGTTAGGTTGTTTATTCGAGATGTTTCCTGTTTCTTGAGGTAGGCTTGTATTGCTATAAACTTCCCTCTTAGCACTGCTTTTGCTGCGTCCCATAGGTTTTGGGTCGTCGTATCTCCATTGTCATTTGTTTGTAGGTATTTTTTGATTTCCCCTTTGATTTCTTCAGTGATCACTTCGTTATTAAGTAGTGTATTGTGTAGCCTCCATGTGTTTGTATTTTTTACAGATCTTTTCCTGTAATTGATATCTAGTCTCATAGCGTTGTGGTCGGAAAAGATACTTGATACGATTTCAATTTTCTTAAATTTACCAAGGCTTGATTTGTGACCCAAGATATGATCTATCCTGGAGAATGTTCCATGCGCACTTGAGAAAAATGTGTATTCTGTTGTTTTTGGGTGGAATGTCCTATAAATATCAATTAAGTCCATCTTGTTTAATGTATCATTTAAAGCTTGTGTTTCCTTATTTATTTTCATTTTGGATGATCTGTCCATTGGTGAAAGTGGGGTGTTAAAGTCCCCTACTATGATTGTGTTGCTGTCGATTTCCCCTTTTCTGGCTGTTAGTATTTGCCTTATGTATTGAGGTGCTCCTATGTTGGGTGCATAAATATTTACAATTGTTATACCTTCCTCTTGGATCGATCCCTTGATCATTATATAGTGTCCTTCTTTGTCTCTTGTAATAGTCTTTATTTTAAAGTCTATTTTGTCTGATATGAGAATTGCTACTCCAGCTTTCTTTTGATTTCCATTTGCATGGAATATCTTTTTCCAACCCCTCACTTTCAGTCTGTATGTGTCTCTAGGTCTGAAGTGGGTCTCTTTTAGACAGCATATATATGGGTCTTGTTTTTGTATCCATTCAGCCAGCCTGTGTCTTTTGGTGGGAGCATTTAATCCATTTACATTCAAGGTAATTATCGATATGTATGTTCCTATTCCCATTTTCTTAAATGTTTTGGGTTTGTTATTGTAGGTGTTTTCCTTCTCTTGTGTTTCTTGCCTAGAGAAGTTCCTTTAGCATTTGTTGTAAAGCTGGTTTGGTGGTGCTGGACTCTCTCAGCTTTTGCTTGTCTGTAAAGTTTTTAATTTCTCCATCACATCTGAATGAGATCCTTGCTGGGTAGAGTAATCTTGGTTGTAGGTTTTTCTCCTTCATCACTTTAAGTATATCCTGCCACTCCCTTCTGGCTTGCAGAGTTTCTGCTGAAAGATCAGCTGTTAACCTTATGGGGATTCCCTTGTGTGTTATTTGTTGTTTTTCCCTTGCTGCCTTTAATATGTTTTCCTTATATTTAATTTTTGACAGTTTGATTAATATGTGTCTTGGCGTGTTTCTCCTTGGGTTTATCCTGTATGGGACTCTCTGTGCTTCCAGGACTTGATTAACTATTTCCTTTCCCATATTAGGGAAGTTTTCAACTATAATCTCTTCAAATATTTTCTCAGTCCCTTTCTTTTTCTCTTCTTCTTCTGGGACCCCTATAATTCGAATGTTGGTGCGTTTAATGTTGTCCCAGAGGTCTCTGAGACTGTCCTCAGTTCTTTTCATTCTTTTTTCTTTATCCTGCTCTGCGGTAGTTATTTCCACCATTTTATCTTCCAGGTCACTTATCCTTTCTTCTGCCTCAGTTATTCTGCTATTGATCCCATCTAGAGTATTTTTAATTTCATTTATTGTGTTTTTCATCGTTGCTTGGTTCCTCTTTAGTTCTTGTACGTCCTTGTTAAATGTTTCTTGCATTTTGTCTATTCTATTTCCCAGATTTTGGATCATCCTTACTATCATTATTCTGAATTCTTTTTCAGGTAGACTACCTATTTCCTCTTCATTTGTTAAGTCTGGTGTATTTTGACCCTGCTCCTTCATCTGCTGTGTGTTTTTCTGTCGTCTCATTTTGCTTATCTTACTGCATTTGGGGTCTCCTTTTCACAGGCTGCAGGTTCGTAGTTCCCGTTGTTTTTGGTATCTGTCCCCAGTGGCTAAGGTTGGTTCAGTGGGTTGTGTAGGCTTCCTGGTGGAGGGAAATAGTGCCTGAGTTCTGGTGGATGAGGTTGGATCTTGTCTTTCTGGTGGGCACGTCCACGTCTGGTGGTGTATTTTGGGGTGTTTGTGGCCTTATTATGATTTTAGGCAGCCTCTCTGCTAATGGATGGGGCTGTGTTCCTGTCTTGCTAGTTGTTTGGCATAGGGTGTCCAGCACTGTAGCTTGTGGTCATTGAGTGATGCTGGGTCTTGATGTTGAGATGGAGATCTCTGAGAGATTTTTGCCGTTTGGTATTACGTGGAGATGGGAGGTCTCTTGTGGACCAGTGTCCTGAAGTTGGCTCTCCCACCTCAGAGGTACGGCCCTGATGCCTGGCTGGAGCACCAAGAGCCTTTCGTCCACACGGCTCAGAGTAAAAGGGAGAAAAAATAGAAAGAAAGAAAGAAAGAGGCTATAATATAGTGAAGTAAAATAAAGCTATTATAAAGCAGAGCTATACAGACAAAAATCTCACCCAGCCGCATATACATATACACTCACAAAAAAAGGAAAAGGGGAAAAATTAATATATCCTGCTCCGAAAGTCCACCTCCTGAATTTGGGATGATTCGTTGTCTATTCAGGTATTCAACAGATGCATCACATCAAGTTGTTTGTGGAGTTTTAATCCGCTGTTTCTGAGGATGCTGGGAGAGATTTCCCCTTCTCTTCTCTGTTCGCACAGCTCCCGGGGTTCAGCTTTGGATTTGGACCCGCCTCTGCATGTAGGTCACCTGAGGGTGTCTGTTCCCCGCCCAGACAGGATGGGGTTAAAGGAGCAGCTGCTTCGGGGACTCTGGCTCACCCAGGCCGCGGGGAGGGAGGGGTACA
Organism: Balaenoptera musculus; assembly: GCF_009873245.2. Lineage (NCBI taxonomy): Eukaryota > Metazoa > Chordata > Mammalia > Artiodactyla > Balaenopteridae > Balaenoptera > Balaenoptera musculus. The sequence continues at coordinate 45,399,281 of NC_045789.1, read as the reverse complement.
GAGGAGGCAGGGCGAGCCTGCGGCGTCAGAGGCCGGCGTGACTTTGCAGCAGCCTGAGGCACGCAGTGCGTTCTCCCAGGGAAGTTGTCCCTGGATCACGGGAGCCTGGCCGTGGCGAGCTGCACAGGCTCCCGGGAGGGGCGGTGTGGAGAGTGACCTGCGCTCGCACACAGGCTTTTTGGTGGCGGCAGCAGCAGCCCCAGCGTCTCATGCCCGTCTCTGGGTTCCGCGCTGATAGCCGCGGCTCGCGCCCGTCTCTGGAGCTCGTTTAGGCGGCGCTCTGAGTCCCCTCTCCTTGCGCGCCACGAAACAAAGAGGCAAGAAAAAGTCTCTTGCCTCTTTGGCAGCTGCAGACTTTTTCCCGGACTCCCTCCCAGCCACCTGTGGTGCGCTAACCCCTTCAGGCTGTGTTCACGCCGCCAACCCCAGTCCTCTCCCTGCGATCCAACCCGAGCCTCAGCTCCCAGCCCCGCCCGCCCCGGCGGGTGAGCAGACAAGCCTGTCTGGCTGCTGAGTGCTGCTCGGCACTGATCCTCCGTGCAGGAATCTCTCCGCTTTGCCCTCCGCACCCCTGTCGTTGTGCTCTCCTCCGTGGCTCCGAAGCTTCCCCCCTCTGGCACCCGCAGTCTCTGCCCGCGAAGGGGCTTCCTAGTGTGTGGAAACCTTTCCTCCTTCACAGGTCCCTCCCACTGGTGCAGGTGCCGTCCCTATTCTTTTGTCTCTGTTATTTCTTTTTTCTTTTGCCCTACCCAAGTACGGGGGGAGTTTCTTGCCTTTTGGGAGGTCTGACGTCTTCTGCCAGCGTTCAGTGGGTGTTCTGTAGGAGCAGTTCCACGTGTAGATGTATTTCTACTGTATCTGTGGGAAGGAAGGTGATCTCTGCGTCTTACTCTTCCGCCATCTTCTCTCCTGAGTCTGTATCATCTTTAATTTCTTTCATCAGTGTCTTACAGTTTTCTGCATACAGGTCTTTTCTCTCCTTAGGTAGGTTTATTCCTAGGTATTTTATTCGTTTTGTTTCAGTGGTAAATGGGAGTGTTTCCTTAATTTCTCTTTCAGATTTTTCATCATTGGTGTATAGGAATGCAAGAGATTTCTGTGCATTAATTTTGTATCTTGCTACTTTACCAGATTCATTGATTAGCTCTAATAGTTTTCTCATAGTGTCTTTAGGATACTCTATGTATAGTATCATGTCATCTGCAAACAGTGTCAGCTTTACTTCCTGTTTTCTGATTTGGATTCCTTTTATTTCTTTTTCTTCTCTGATTGCTGTGGCTAAAACTTCCAAAACTATGTTGAATAATAGTGGTGAGGGTGGGCAACCTTGTCTTGTTCCTGATCTTAGTGGAAATGGTTTCAGTTTTTCACCACTGAGAATGATGTTGGCTGTGGGTTTGTCATATATGGCCTTTATTATGTTGAGGTAAGTTCCCTTTATGCCTACTTTCTGGAGGGTTTTTATCATAAATGGGTGTTGAATTTTGTCGAAAGATTTTCTGCATCTATTGAGAAGATCATATGGTTTTTCTCCTTCAGTTTGTTAATATGGTGTATCACATTGATTGATTTGCATATACTGAAGAATCCTTGCATTCCTGGGATAAACCCCACTTGATCATGGTGTATGATCCTTTTAATGTGCTGTTGGATTCTGTTTGCTACTATTTTGCTGAGGATTTTTGCATCTATGTTCATCAGTGTTATTGGCCTGTAGTTTTCTTTCCTTGTGACATCTTTGTCTGGTTTTGGTATCAGGGTGATGGTGGCCTTGTAGAATGAGTTTGGGAGTGTCCCTCCCTCTGCTATAGTTTGGAAGAGTTTGAGAAGGATAGGTGTTAGCTCTTCTCTAAATGTTTGATAGAATTCACCTGTGAAGCCATCTGGTCCTGGGCTTTAGTTTGTTGGAAGATTTTTAATCACAGTCTCAATCAGTGCTAGTGATTAGTCTGTTTATATTTTCTATTTCGTCCTGGTTCAGTCTTGGAAGATTGTGCTTTTCTAAGAATTTGTCCATTTATTCCAGGTTGTCCACTTTATTGGCATATAGTTGCTTGTAGTAATCGCTCATGATCCTTTGCGTTTCTGCAGTGTTAGTTGTTACGTCTCCTTTTTCATTTCTAATTCTATTGATTTGAGCCTTCTTCCTTTTTTTTTGGATGAGACTGGCTAATGGTTTATCAATTTTGTTTATCTTCCCAAAGAACTAGCTTTTAGTTTTATTGATCTTTGCTATCGTTTCCTTCATTTCTTTTTCATGTATTTCTTATCTGATTTTTATGATTCTTTCCTTCTGCTAACTTTGGAGTTTTTTTGTTCCTCTTTTTTTAATTGCTTTAGGTGTAAGGTTAGGTTGTTTATTTGAGATGTTTCTTGTTTCTTGAGGTAGGATTGTGTTGCTATAAACTTCCCTCTTTGAACTGCTTTTCTTGCATCCGATAGGTTTTGGGTTGTCGTGTTTTCATTGTCATTTGTTTCTAGGTATTTTTTGATTTCCTCTTTGATTTCTTCAGTGTTCTCTTGGTTATTAAGTATTGTATTGTTTAGCCTCCATGTGTTTGTATTTTTTGCAGAGTTTTTCCTGTAATTGATACCTACTCTCATAGCGCTGTGGTCAGAAAAGATACTTGATACGATTTCAATTTTCTTAAATTTACCAAGGCTTGGTTTGTGACCAAAGATATGAACTATCCTGCAGAATGTTCCATGAGCATTTGAGAAGAAAATGTATTCTGTTGTTTTTGGGTGGAATGTCCTTAAGTCCATCCTGTTTAATGTATCATTTAAACCTTGTGTTTCCTTATTTATTTTCATTTTGGATAATCTTCCCATTGGTGAAAGTTCGGTGTTATGTCCCCTAGTATGATTTTGTTTCTGTCGATTTTCCCTTTTATGGCTGTTAGCATTTGCCTTATGTATTGAGGTGCTCCTATGTTGGGTGCATAAATATTTACAATTGTTATATCTTCTTCTTGGATTGCTCCCTTGATCATCATGTAGTGTCCTTCTTTGTCTCTTGTAATAGTCTTTGTTTTAAAGTCTATTTTGTCTGATATGAGAATTGCTACTCCAGCTTTCTTTTGATTTCCATTTGCATGGAATATCTTTTTCCATCCCCCCACTTTCAGTCTGTATATGTCCCTAGGTCTGAAGTGGGTCTCTTTTAGACAGCATATATATGGGTCTTGTTTTTGTATCCATTCAACAAGCCTGTGTCTTTTGGTTGGAGCCTTTAATCCATTTACTTTTAAGGTAATTATCGATATATATGTTCATATTACCATTTTCTTAATTGTTTTGGGTTTGTTATTGTAGGTCTTTTCCTTCTCTTGTGTTTCCTCCCTAGAGAAGTTCCTTTAGCATTTGTTGTAAAGCTGGTTTGGTGGTGCTGAATCCTCTAAGCTTTTGCTTGTCTGTAAAGGTTTTAATTTCTCTGTCAAATCTGAATGAGATCCTTGCTGGTAGAGTAATCTTGGGTGTCAGTTTTTCCCATTCATCACTTTAAATATGTGCTGCCACTCCCTTCTGACTTGCAGAGTTTCTGCTGAAAGATCAGCTGTTAACCTTATGGGGATTCCCTTATATGTTATTTGTTGTTTTTCCCTTGCTGCTATTACTATATTTTCTTTGTATTTAATATTTGATAGTTTGATTAATATATGTCTTGGCGTGTTTCTCCTTGGATTTATCCTGTATGGGACTCTCTGCACTTCCTGGACTTGATTAACTATTTCCTTTCCCATATTAGGGAAGTTTTCAACTATAATCTCTTCAAATATTTTCTCAGTCCCTTTCTTTTTCTCTTCTTCTGGGACCCCTATAATTCAAATGTTGATGCATTTAATATTGTCCCAGAGGTCTCTGAGACTGTCCTCAATTCTTTTCATTCTTTTTTCTTTTTTCTGCTCTGCAGTAGTTATTTCCACTATTTTATCTTCCAGGTCACTTATCCATTCTTCTGCCTCAGTTATTCTGCTATTGATTCTTTCTAGAGAATTTTTAATTTCATTTATTGTGTTGTTTATCATTGTTTGTTTGCTCTTTAATTCTTCTAGGTCCTTGTTAAACGTTTCTTGTATTTTCTCCATTCTATTTCCAAGATTTTGGATCATCTTTACTATTATTACTTTGAATTCTTTTTCAGGTAGACTTCCTATTTCCTCTTCATTTGTTTGGTCTAGTGGGTTTTTACATTGCTCCTTCATCTGCTGTGTGTTTCTCTGTCTTCTCATTTTGCTTAACTTACTGTGTTTGGGGTCTCCTTTTCGCAGGCTGTAGGCTCGTAGTTCTTGTTGTTTTTGGTGTCTGCTCCCAGTGGCTAAGGTTGGTTCAGTGGGTTGTGTAGGCTTCCTGGTGGAGGGGACTAGTGCCTGTGTTTTGGAGGTTGAGGCTGGATCTTGTCTTTCTGGTGGGCAGGACTGCATCCGGGGGTGTGCTTTGGGGTGTCTCTGACCTTATTATGATTTTAGGCAGCCTTTCTGCTAATGGGTGGGGTTGTGTTCCTGTCTTGCTAGTTGTTTGGCATAGGGTGTCCAGCACTGTAGCTTGCTGGTCGTTGAGTGAAGCTGGGTCTTAGCATTGAGATGGAGATCTCCTGGAGAGCTTTCGCCATTTGATATTACGTGGAGCCGGGAGGTCTCTGGTGGACCAATGTCTTGAACTCGGCTCTCCCACCTCAGAGACACAGGCCTGACACCTGGCTGGAGCACCCAAACCCTGTCAGCCACACGGCTCAGAAGAAAATGGAGAAAAAAAGAAAGAAGGAAAGAAAATAAATAAATAAAATAAAGTTATTAAAATAAAAAATAAAAGTAATTATTAAAAATTAAAAAGTAATTAAAAAAAAGAATGAACGAAAGAAAGAGAGCAACCAATCCAAAAAACAAATCCACCAGTGATAACAAGTGCTAAAAACTATACTAAAAATAATAATAATAATAACAGACAGACAGAACCCTAGGACAAACGGTAAAAGGAAGGCTATACAGATAAAATCACACAGAGAAGCATACACATACACACTCACAAAAAGAGAAAAAGGAAAAAATATATATATATCGTTGCTCCCAAAGTCCACCTCCTCAATTTGTTGTCTATTCAGGTATTCCACAGATGCAGGTACATCAAGTTGATTGTGGAGATTTAATCCGCTACTCCTGAAGCTGCTGGGAGAAATTTCCCTTTCTGTTCTTTGTTTGCCCAGCTCCCCGGGTTCAGGTTTGGATTTGTACCCGCCTCTGCATGTAGGTCGCCTGAGGGCCTCTGTTCTTCGCTCAGACAGGACGGGGTTAAAGGAGCAGCTGCTTTGGGGGCTCTGGCTCATTCAGGCCACGGGGAGGGAATGGTACGGATGCGGGGCGAGCCTGCGGCGGTGGAGGCCAGCGTG